>NW_026623802.1:295536-405239 GCF_030028575.1 Malurus melanocephalus | reverse complement strand
AAAAAAAAAGTGAAAACTAAAAGCTAGAGTCCTATTTATGTGTAGACTGTGGTCTGATCAGGCTGATACGCTGCAGCAGTAAAAATCACAACGGAATGCTGTAGATAAGGGGCTGTTTCGTCATCCACTAACAGCTGTGATTGCACTGTTAAACTGAAAAGAAGGTCTCAATTACCTTTTGAGCTTTGTGAATGCCTTCTGAAAGTCTCAGCATGTCATCTCATAGGTTTAAGTAGCTGATATTTCTCTGATGTCATGCCACATCAGGCTTTCAAATGTAGTCCAGTAGAATATGTAGTACAGTAAAATCCTTTTTACAGTGGGCTTGCAAATGCTTTAAACAGACAGCAAATTGGAAGGGCTAATAACCCTTCACACCCTGAGTTACGCAATCAAAGATTAATTTAGGTTGGGACTYCTGAAAGTCATTTAAACCAAGCTCCTGCTCAAAGCAGGGTTAACTAAAGTTAGGTTACTTTGTTCATGTTCACTGTTCATCCAAACCACTAAATATCTACATTTATGATAGATATTGGAGAGCATTCACTCATGTTTGTGCTGCTCCAGTCAGATTCAGACAGATTAAGGGACTTCAAAGTTACTATTCATGGCATCAATGCTGTTTTTTTTACCTGCAGAATTTAGTCATAAAGACAGCCTTGACAATTATCATCAAATGTCCATGATTTACTCTACCAGTTTTACTTTACTTACATTTGAAYAGCATATGCTCAGATACATAAACCTATGAAAGTTATCTTAAAGATTTGGGAAATGAAACAAAAACAAACACAGAGATGCATCTCTAAAAATGCTTTTGCTTGAAAATATATGTTATAAATTCTTGATCTTTAAATKGTTTTGAGTTTTCTTTCAATTTCTAAAATATCACTAAAAAGCTATTATAAACTACAGAGAAATCTCATAGAATATAGTTTCAGTATTTATGATTTAAAATGCCCTCAGATTATTTTCTTCTATACTAAATATATCTCTCCTGTATTTATACTAATGCAGACAGGAAAATACTATAGTCTTTTCAAAAGTACAGTCTGTAAACCATACATCTTAAGACATKAAATATATTGCACAATTCCGTGCTTGAAGAGGAGATTTCTCCTCTCTTATGCAAAGCCTAAAATTTAACTTTTACCAAGAAACACAGGACATATACTGGGTGTATCTATCTAAAAAGCATGTTATGTGATGCATCAAAAAATACTTAACAAGTGTCCATTAATTCATTCACTGTATTTGAACACATGTAAGGTATTGTTTTTTCCATAGATTCCAACCCAAACAAGTTGAGTAGCTATGACAGTATGAACAAGAGGGAGCTCCACTGGTTACATTGAATGAGATGAGGCAAGCCAAAAGCATTCTAGTTCAACACAGAATTGAGGTGGAGAGGAGTGAAAAATAAAAAAAACAACAACCAACAAACCAACAAACAAAAAAAAARSMAAAAAAAAGCTTTAATAGGTTTTTCAGTTACAGTATCTCAAATTAAAGGAATTTGAAGCAATACAAATTCCTAGAGTAACTGAAATATTTACCTATATAGCAAGACAAGTTTTAAATCTGACTTTTACATGTAATCAAATATGAAAATGAAGAAACATGATCTGTGAAAAACCTAACTTAAAATATATTACAGAATAAAACAATTCAAGACAGTTTCATGAATTTGGCTAAAGTAATCTGTATTTGGCTCATGTCCATCATTATATTAAAGTTAGATACAATAAACAATAAAATTTGAAAACTCATCTTGTTCTTTCTATTGTACTCTACTCTAAATAATGTCCAGCAGACTTCAGAAGACACTTAATACACACAAAGATCTGGAAACTTCATCTCATAGACTGGAACAGAATGGTAATGAGCATGTCCAGCAGTAATGGTCATCGTTCCTGAGGGGCTAGGCGGAGGACTGTGTGAGAAGCACAACCAATATACAGATTTTATAGTTATATAGATTGCTTTGTTGTAACTTTACACACTAATAGCAAAGAAACAAGAGTAAACTACCCCCCCCCATATATACATCAACAGTATACCATAAAATAATAAAATACCTACAGCATTTTATCTTAGTCCTGAAATTCTAATGAAATTATCATGCCCCAAGGATTTTTTGTATTTTTTTCTGTATCATCAATTTCTAATGTTACAGAACTATCCAAATGCATCTTATTGCTAATAAATATTATTTATCTTACATAATGATGTGCACCACTCTCTGTAACAACACCATGTTCTCCTTTGGGTCCTTAATACCTAATTACTTTCTCAACCAGATGCAGCAATGGGAAAACAACWGTATCCTGCCATACTACTGATAGACACAGAGATACTGCAAGACATGATAACTTGGCTTCTGGATATTCTCCATTATCCATCACCAGAAAGATTCAAAATACTAAGAAAATCAAAGTGATGAAAAGTACTCTTTTTAAGCATCCTGGTTTTGGCTGGCTGGGATAGAGTTAATTTTTTTTTTTGCTATGTTTTTTGATTTGTGCTGGAAACAGAGTTGGTAACACAGGGATGCCCTGTTAATGCTGAGCAGAGCTTACAGAGAATCAAGGGCTTTTCTGCTCCTCACACTGCTATGCCAGTGTGTAGGCTGGAGATAGGCAACAAACTGGGAGGGGACAGATGGACAGGTGACTTCAACTGACCCAGGGGATAGCCCATTTCATGCGGWGTCATGCTCACCAGTAAAAGCTTTAAGGAAAGAAGCAGGAAAGAAGGGAYATTCAGAGTGATGGCATTTGCCTTCCCCAAGAGCCTTCCTTTCCTGGAGATGATGCTGAACACCTGTYTGCCCATGGGAAGTGAATGAATTTCTTATTTTGCTTTGCTAGCATGTGTGATTTTTGCTTTACCTATTAAAGTGTTCTTATATCAACCAATGGGTTTTCTCACTTTTACCCTTTCAACTCTCTTCCTTATACCACTGAAGAGGGCTAAGTCAGTGGCTATGTGAGGCTGAAATGCTTATCAGGGTTAAAGCAAAGCATCCAGTAAAGGCAACTATTTTCTCCTTACTACATGTGTTAGAGAATACTACAACATAACCATCTGAAAATAGCCACAATTGATTTATAAATAATTTTTCAATCATGATATTCTTCTTGCATAAAGCCTTACCGGATGGTGAGTTCCAGTATCTGTGCCAGTCTATCATGAAGCAAGTTTGCCTAGGGAGAAAAAAAAAAAAAAAAGAAAATTGAATTATTAACTCCTATTGATATTGTGGAAGTGCCAGGCCACACTCAAGTGAATTCCACATTGCCACATCCAAATCTAGGCCACACCTCTTCTCAATTTCTTTTCTCACTGCTGTAAGGATTCTGAGCCTTAAAGATGCATTTGAGACTGAGCAAGCCTGTCCTTGTGTGCCAGGAATTATATAGCAAATTCTGTTGCTGCAGACAGGAGCTCTGTTTAACAAACCTGAAATACATTTAGTTATCCAAAATATAGATCGGATTAAATATTGCTCCAATTATTCCAGAATGAAATATGATGGACTGTGAACCTGGATTTCAAAGACAGCAAAGAAAACATTACAGTGAAGAATGTACGAGATACCCATTCCTTTCCAAATGGYTTAGGAACCATCAAAAGCAGACTTTAAATTATTGGAATCTCCCAAATTGATAACAGAGCAGATGAAAAAAACCCTGAACTTCYGAATAAGTAACAGCAGCAGTGACATGACAATTTAAATCACCTTCAGTCAGCACATGTCCATTAATGCCCAAACTGATACCTTCAGTGATCTATAACATTTTGCAGAAACTCACTTTGGTTTCACATTGAGCTGCAATTTCTTCAAATGGTGCTTTTTGGAACTTTTCAATCACAAGACGCCKTTTTTCCTTTTCCTGTTCTTCAAGTCCATTGTTATCTTAAAAGAATAATAGAAAAAAAAATAAAAAACTAATGGCAATCTTTGCCTATCAAATATAAGTGATATCAAATGTGTACTGCAGAAGTGATCAAGGATTGTGCTTGAAGTGATGCAACCATTCTCAAGTGACCTGTTCTCTGGCATTGTTCCTAAAGCAAAATGYAGTTAAAATTTTAGGGACATGATTTGAGGATCCAATTTTGCCCCATTCTTACTATGCCTTTAATTATGTACACCCAGGCTCCCGTCTGCCTTATTGCCTGAACTTCTCACTTACTGCACATAGGTTCAACTTCAGGAGAAAACAAACAAGTTCCTCCCTTCCACCAGCATGCTCACAGGTGGCCAGAGTTTCCTATCAGAATTTGGGAAAAGCCATTTCAWCCTCCATAGGCTGACTGAACCTACAAGCAGTTGGAATTTTCCAGTATCTAATGAATTTATGCATATCAGGGATTTGGTACACTTGGAAGACTGTCAGATTAAGTTGTTGTTTAGAATATTGTTTGTGTCTACTGTTTAAAACATCAATGYTCAATCCATATTTTAAACAGGATTTTGGTGGACTGGACAGCATTAATTAACAWTTAGTTATAGTAATATGAAATAAAAGAACTGGATAATTGTGTGTTCTCATAGCCAGGTCACTTGTCAGAAAAATGTTCTTTAAGGAMACCTGGCTTTCTTTCTGAAATCCACCATGTGTAATTTACAACCTWTTTTTTGAATGAATTGAAGATCTGAAAATCTTAATATATAAAAAATACTCAAGTTACTTCCTAAGTAACTCAATGTAACTTGAATATCTCACAGTTACAGCTTAGTTTATAGGGCAAATGTAACAGATGACAGGCATTTCCACATGCTTTTCATTCAGTCCCATTAATTGCAGAAAATGAATTCACTAATATTATCAAGATATAATTTCAGAGATTAAGAAATAAATAACTGGAGTTTAAAATAAATTTACTAGCTGAAAAGAAATAAAAGTAATATTTTCTTCTGGCCTCTCCTTTTTCTTCAGTAATTYCACAGTATGCTGCACAAACACAACTGTAATAAATCTTACCAATGGCTTTCTTCAAAGCTTCAAAGGTGATTTCTTCAGTATTATCAACCTAAGCACAAAGAAACAAAACCCCTTAATCATCATATATAACATATAAGCTTCTAAAAAATAAGGAATGTGATAAACACTGATGGCTGAAGCTGCCAGAACTATTCTGCCTTACACAGCTCTAATACCTTTATTTGCACTTTCAGTGACAGGAGGGGGATCACTAATTCACATTTTTAAGCTACTGAAATTACTGAGGAAATTTTTATCCAGTGAGATAAAGGAAAACTTTCTAATTCTAGTCAAGATGCTTTATGGCAACAATACTTTAAAAACAGATTTGAATTTTGGCAGAACAGTCCTATAGGTCAGGGATACACTGCAGCGTTTTTATATTGTAAAATCTCAGTAGTGGTTCTTAGACATCTGTTGCCAGTAACATCAAATACTTCCTGAGACTTGCTGAGTTACCAGCAATGTGATGCTAAAATAAGAGATGACAGTGGAGGGCAGAGTGGAAAATGGTTACTGCTTTAGGCTAACTTTGTACCATTATGGCTCCAAATAATTTGGTGCTTACGTCATCAACACTGGAGTTAAAGGGCTCTTCATGACAAGCTATGTCTGATGCASTGAGAAAATGTGTTTATCTAATGATATGAATATCCATTTGCTGCTGCAGAAATACATCACCAGGAATGGCTTGGTGCTGCAAAATTACCAAAGTGCTTCCATTGGTTTTACACCTAGTTTCTATACCAGTAAATATAGTTACAGTAAAATCATTGTCATGCTATTAGGGGAGAATGTTTAGATGGCAGAACAATGTTCACCTGAACATAGTTCCTTGGCTTGAACTTTCCCACTTCAATCCTTCCAACATTAAAATAGGCAGCACTTTTYGTTTTCCTGATAAACATTAATTGTTTAGAATGGTCTAGTATGATTTAAAATAAGAGATCTGTAAGGTGATAAAAAGTTCCTTTGTCCTGATCAGAAGATTCTAAATCCTTTCAATTTCTTAATTCATTGGCTGTAAAGGCATAAGCTAGCAGAAGTAGTTGTTCCCTTTTAACATGAGTATTATTTAATGAGCTGCAGCTGTAAATTATACTTTTCTAACAGGTTTTACTGTATTAGCATGTATTCTCTACCTCTGAATAAATAAAGATTAATAAATAAACAGTGAAAGTGTAACTTTTTTTGTCAAATATTTGTGGATATGGCTACAGATCAAGGGTATTCAGGTTCTGAAATCACCTTTTTTACAATTCAATTTGGTAAACATTACATGTTTATGGCTGCCTTTCAAAGTCATAGTTAACATCCACAGTAGTTGCTGATTTTACCCAGCATTATACTTTGTTATTAAGATCACAGAAGCATTGTCTTTTACAAGTGCTTTCATTTTATAAATGGGGATAACCCTGGAACAACCCACCTTCCTAAAGAGGATTCACTAACAGAATTGGCACCACAAAAAACTGAGTCCACTGACAGTATAATTTCTATTGTATACAATAATAGCTATTTTATGGATAAACAGTCTTCTATCTTAATGCATACATCATTCATCCTAAAACTTCCATTACTTAAGTAGGTAATCCCCACAGTTATAAAGCTTTATTTTCCTTTTTTCCAGTTTAGTTTTGCTGACTGTTGTGGACTGCTACACTTACCAATTTAYACAGCAAGAAAAACAGATTTCATATATAGGTATGAAGGTGCAGTCAGCTAAATAGAAAATAGTTTTCTTCTTTGTTTTGTAAACAAACATCACAAAGCCAGTAAAGAAGAAATACTTTGCTTCCTTTGTTTCTGATTAATGCAATTCTTGTTTTTAAGAGATAAAAASTAATTCATTATCCAAGACATTGGACCACATTAAACTGAGAACCCATAAAAAAGATTTTATCTACGACCACTACATCCACTTCAAACAGGTCTATGTGTCAACGCTTGACACAACATAGCATAATTCGAAATTTGAAATGGAAACTTCTCTCATCTAATTCTACTTTCAAGAGAGTTGTTCAATCACATGCGACCACATATAATGCATGATTTTAAAAAAGAATATTAATGTCAAACAGCCCCAATCCTATGAGGAGCATTTACTTGCTTCAGAAAGCTGGAGATCCATCTCACTAATTTAACCTTTTTATTCTTTCTCCTAAACTTTTATCTGTATCCTTGCTAAAGCACAAAAGCAAGAAGTGAACACTAAAGATTATCTGAGATATCATCAGCACACAGCAGAAAGAAATAGTAATAGCTACAACAATAATAATAATAGTAGTAGTAGTAGTAATAGTAAGAATTCAAAACACATCACTTCAGTCTAAACTTGCTCCTTTGTTACAGCTAATGCTGAATTTTTAACTAACACTCAGCTTGACTCAGTCCACATATTTGGCTTCATGCCTCTAGGCAGTTTGTGCTTGAAGATGCCAAGAAGTAGGAATTATCTGTACCTCATCTGAGGTACAAATAGATCCATTTCAACAGCTAATCTCCMTTGCAGCCAGCAGAAATATAGTTAATAAAAATCAGCAGAACCTTGAAAAAGGTTCAGTAGAAAATTATTTTAAGAAATACTTCAAATGAAGTGTCAAACGATGGGAGATAATTTTAATTATAATGCAGTCTTCCGAAGGGATAATTAGCATCAGCTCCTGTACCCTACATATGAACTTTTTGTTGCTACTTTATCATTTCCTTTACTTTTAAGAGCTGCATGCTTGTCCTGGTCCTTGGTTAAACTCTTCTGGAGGGGAACAGTGACACTGGTGCACGTATACTGCCTAGCCTTTACCTGTCCCACTCAGAGACAGCAGGTCTCCCATTAGTTTGTAACTCTCTAGTCTTGCATCTCTCAGCCCCAGGCTGATGAACAAGCCTCTCAAACACTTTAAATGATACAGGGGTACAGATGCTGAAATTTACTGTAYCCCTCAAAAGGCAAAGAAAACATTTTAGAATACTTATTTATAAAATATGAGTTGTTCAACATGTAAATAAATGTATTGMCACCCATATTCTGCATTATTTTCTGTAAAAACTAGAGTGACAAAATACTCTTTTATACAATAAGATCAGCTCRGTGTCTTTGACAACACATTTCTGCAAACACATAACTTGAAAAATTCAACTCCCCAAAGAATTTAACATTGCCAGAATAATCAGATATTCAACTTCCTGGGAAAACTTCACTTGCATTCCCCACTCCCTCCACTCATGATACTGCTTTAAAATAACCTGTGATTTTCATACCTTATCCTCTGYGTTGTTGCCAGACAGAATATCCACCTGAATAGACACTGTGTCCACAACACTCTTCCTCCTGGAGAGTCTGTCCTCATCTAGCACAAAAACAAATTATCTCACTTTTTGCATAACACACTTGAAACATGATCAGTCAAATTTCTACCCATCAGATGCAGATTTGTTTCCATATGCCTGTTTAACCCAAGATCATCTATTTTATAATTTGAATTGTTGTGAAAAATGATCAGTTACTGTTCTAAATTATTAAAGATGAAGAAAAACAACCTTTTTATAGTTCTTTCCCCCTCCCATTCCAAATATTTTCAACTTTCCCTTGAAAGTCCAGAATTTTAAAAATTGAGATGAGATCTTACTCACATGCATAATAAATAASAGCACATCATGACATGTAGCTGTAAAATCCTTTATAAAAGCGAACTTATTTTTTTAATTGTGAAATTGAAATCCTAAGGCTTTAACTTTAGGATATTCTGAAACTGAAAAGGGCTTCTTGMAGGATGATTCACTGACAGAAGAAACAAAGATATTTCTGAATGGAAATGAACAACAATCCTTCCTTATTCTTGTTGCTACAAGTACCATATTCAGCGAGTCTAAAAATCTACTGGGTGAAAAAATTCTCTCTATTTCTCACTTCTTACAAATATTTTAGCAGGTCCAGCTGGCCTAAAAAGTTGTCAGAATAAGACCAACTGTGCTGATACTAAAAGAAGMACAAAAATTTAATTAATGCATAAGGAAATTATGAGTAAAGGATCCATCAGTTGATGGAATTTCCTTCTGTGACTGCAGTCCTGAGACCATGCACCAGTAGTGTTTTCTCATTTTTAACATTAATATATTAACATAAGATTTTAATTAACAGTAAAAAAAGATTTTAAGACTTGTCACGAGGATCCTCTGACAAACAGAGACTTGAGAGGCCTGACTTTTGTGTGTCTCATTTACAAAGCCATGAATTACAATGTCACATTTCAGATTTTAGCCAAGATCAAGCTATTTGTACCTGGCTATTATTTGATGACTTGCACTGCACAGATAGAAGGACCTACAGGCACTTGAAAACAGTAAAAAAAGGAGGACTGTAAAACTCYCCCATGACAAGGTAATTTATGCATTTTCTTCTGCAACCTTTGTTTAAACCACTTCCAGCAAAACAAAGTGTTTTTGCASTGCAAATATTGAGCATGAGCAAACASAATTCATTCCAGCAGAGTTGAACATGCTCAGCTTTTAAAAATCCAGAAATAACTTTCAGAAGTYGCATAAATGAAATGTCATTTTAAGATCAAGAGGCAGTAAAAGAAGATTAGTGAAAAACACCTGAATTCTACTAATATTTGCCAAGTTCTTTAGAGACCCTGAGCATCTGAAGTGGCATTCTGAAGGATTTACTGAATTTTTAATCCCTGACGGCTCACTGGTAACATGACCCAATACATTCCAAATCTGAGGAAAGCACCTCAGTTCCCAAGAGAAAACACCTACAAAACCATATCTCTGCTGCCATCTTGCTGCTCTCTYTATAACTGACACAAAACCACCAGAAGATACATTTTAGGGACTCCTTTGGATAGAATTAATTTTTGTAATGGATGCCTCACTATACTTGCCTATGAAAAATGCTGATTTGTCTCTAATTTCAATACATTTAGCAGGTAAAAAAATTGTGAAAATTGACATTTTTTCTTTTGTAAGGTACAATGTTCATCCACACATATGAAAGAGCCCAGGGGCACAGGGACAGTGGTGGAGGCTTAACACCTATTGTCCCAGCCCCTGCCAAGACTGTCCCAGGAGCCTTGGCCCCACTGCCTAGGGACAATGGCAGCAGCTCTCCATTSATCAAGCAGGATCCATCACTTTTGACAAGGGACAATGGGTTTAAACTAAAAGAGGGTAAATTTAGATAGGCATTGAGAGAAATTCTTGACTGTGAGCGTGGTGAGGCACTGGCACAGRTCGCYCAGAGAAKCTGTGGATGCCCCTGCCTGTCAGTGTTCAAGGCCAGGATAGATGGGGCTTTGAGCAACCTGGTCTGSGGGAAGGTGTCCCTGCCTAYGGCAGGGGTCTTGGAAGTAGAAGACCTTTAAAATTCCTCTTTTCCTTGGTGAGGGACTCTATTCTTTGTGCAGTCCTTAGCCTGAATGGTCAGTGACTATGAGGAATCATTATTCTTTGAACAACTGGTGCTTCTTCCAAYGTTCTGCAAGTTTTTGCAGTGTCACTCAAAGAAGTAATTAGTCAAAAATAATCACAAAAATAATACCTATGGCTCTAGTATCTGCTCAGGAAAACAAAACAGATGACACTATCATATTGTAGAGTACCAAATCATGGATAAACACAACAGCAAACCCCACAGCAGCTAACATTGCTACAAGCATGTCAAGGAGAGAAACAAAAGAAAGTGTAAGGAAACACTAAGTCCACTAAGTACAACACAATTTCTGGCCTAAAGGTCTTTAGGCCTTCTAAAAGGACTTTTTGACTGCACATCCAGGGACACACCACAGGGAGGAGAGCAGGCTGAACCTACAGCTCATTTTTACCTTTCGACTTGTGTTTGCATTTATGAGGTTTTTTGCCTGATGGAAATAGAGTTGAATTAAATACATATATATGTGTATAGACAAAAAATGATTGCACCAAGCTTTCTCCCTCCCCCAAGTAAGAAAGAYAAAAATATATATAAATTTGCAGATATAAATGCCTTTCAAACTGTTAAGAAGTATCAACACATGAAACAAAGACAGGATGACAACATTATGTCTATAAGTCATTGCTAAGCATTATGTCACTGATATTTGGAAATAGTAGAAATAATTAGGATGAAATATTTACTGGCCTTTTGGGTTCAARCCTAGATTTCACATGAATATACAAAAATGGATCATTTTTTACTAAGATTAGGSATCTCTTTTGAAACACTACATTCTAGCATTATAATATTAACAGCAGAAATATTAATATAAACATTTCATTGCAGTAAAAAATGAAAAGCATAGGAATTCCAAAATATTCACTTGGTCCTGATTTAGTTAAACAAAAACCTTGGAAGCTCAGCTTTCCACAGAATCAGAGATTTAACTAATAATAGCAACAGTCAAGGAACAAGTTTTGGTTGCTGCTCTTTACAAAAAGATTAYAAAAACCCTCAAACTCATCTGATTCACATATGCTAAGATTTAGGATTAAATATGGCAATTTCTCATCACCTGCAGAGGCAGATAATCACACACTTGCAGCTAAACTCAATCTTGATGTCAGAACTTACGTCTCTTCCTGTGTAGGAATGCATTTTTAGCAAAGTATATAAGAAAACCATAGCAAGGTCATTTGGGTACAAATATATCTGAGTTTCTAGARGAGGCTTAATATAAATTTCAAACCAGGCTGTCTTCCTCACTCTGTTTTCATTCACTCAAAGCCTGTAATGTTTCCTCACTTGCTGCCTACCTCTTCTGCCAATACTAAATTGTAACATTATTTGGTTTTTTAGATGTCAGAGGAAATTAAGTCATAAGAAATAAGGAACACTATCATTTTTAGAAGAAGGCAACCAGCAACTGAAGACAGACACTGTGGCTGTGTTGGAACATATCACTTGTGTGCCTGCTTGCGTTTGAGGTAAAACCACACCTGCTGTCTGGACAATTCGATTCCTCCCACAACAACTATCCAAAAGAGGTATTCAAGAGCAAGCAGCAATGTCCCTGAATCAAACTGCAACAGCAACACATCCGGCATTCACTGTCTGTGTGCTTTGGTTCTTTCGATGTGTGAGCTAGAGAACATGGAAATCACATTTTTCTGCTAGGTGATTTTAAATGGTCATGCTTTGGGCTGAGTGTCCCCATGTCTATTACAATAGCAACCAGTTATATACAGCCACAAAACACACATGGTTAAGAAAACAAATTCTTCAATCAATTTTTTTCAATTTTTATACTGCAAGTTGCTCAACTGGCTGTTTAAGATATACTAAAAGCCAAAAAAATACAATCCTAGCTAGTCCTTCACACATTATTCACACAGCCTGTGCAGCACAAGCTCCCACAAACCTTCCTCAGGCTTTACTTAAAATTACTTTATTRTATTTATTACTGTATTATATTTATAAATACTTTATTTCCCCTGTTACCTGACACTACGCTTGGATAGGTATCTGACRGAGAAAAATATCCCATTCTTGCTTAAGTCAACATCTGCTCACTGAGAATTTAACTAAGGCAAATAAATCAGAACAAGACCATATGGCAAAAGGATGGAATATCTTTCACTCAATGTTTACATGACAAAGATAAAGTAAGCTGACTTGTATATTCCTTCCTCATTTTTAAGATCAAGTTAGCACAGGTATTCTTTTGAATGCAAAGACTTCATTAAAAAGAGTCAAAGTGGGTTCTTAGGTCTTTCTGCSTCATTTCCTTTATTTAAGGAAAAACTTGAAAGGACTAATAGCTGAAACTTCTTAGGAATAATACAGTAACTAATGAGAAGGAAAAAAAAAATACATCTTGACAAAACAAAATGATCTGATTAGGTTCTGTTGCCAAGCAATCACATTACATTTCACTGGCACATAAAACATTAGGAAAACATTCTTAATAACTGRTACTAAGTGGTGTTGCTACTAATCATCACTTACCTGTTACCTGGGGCACATATGGAACTGACAATCTCTCCACATTGTATCCACTGCCTCCTAATGATTCTGTAATCTTGTTCGTCAGGAAAAACAAATCTGTTTCATCCTTCTCTAAGGATTTTGGAAGACTGTCAAAATACATATTTGAAGTTATTGTCTACCAGTAGGTATTTGTTGGCTAAGTAAGATATTTTTCCAATGYCTGTGAGCAACCAAAAAAGGTCAATGGTAATTATTAGATGGAATAAAGCTTGGTCAATTTTTTAGGAATGAATACACACTTAAAACTCCTAATCCACTGAAAACTGCTGCAGTATTTTAGATTACTTTAATACTTCTTGTTTATCTGAAACATGCTCTTCACCTGTTCTGCAACATCTTGAGAGAATATAAGCTCTGTTAAATAAAAAAAAAAAACAAAAACCTGCACAGCAACACTAATACTAATACTGGTAGTAATTGATTAATTAATAGTAWTATTTGTCATATGCCAGCAGTGTGCCCTTGTGGCAAAAAAGACTGAGGATATCCTGGGCTGCATCAGGAGAAGCACTGCCAGCCAGTTGAGGGAGCAGATCCTTCCCCTTTCCTCAGCTCTAGTAAGGCAACACCTGGAGTGCTGAGTCAGGAGCTGGGCTTGCCAGGACATGGACTTTAACATYAGAGAGACCACCAAAGGGTCACTAAGGTGGATTAAGGGACTGGAGCATCTCTCCAATGAAGACTGAGAGAGCTGGGACAGYTCAGCACAGGGAGAATAAGGTGGATCTTATCAATGTGTACAACCCATTAAGGGAGGGTGGAAAGGCCTCAGAGCCAGACACCTTCCAGTGCTGCTCAGGGACACAACTTGAGGCAATGGGCACAAATTGACACACAGAAGGTTCTGGCTGAACATTAGGAAACACTTCTTTATGTGAAGGTGACCAAGCACTGGCACAGGCGACCCAGAGAGGTTGTGGAGTCTCCATCCTTGGGGATATTTCAAAGCCATCTGGCTGTGGTCTGGCACAGTCTGCTCCAGGCAACCCTGCTGAAGCAGGAGGCTTGGACCAGATGATCTCCAGAGATCCCTTCCACCCTCATCCATKCTGTGATTCAGTGAAAATTTGTTTTGCTTTAGCACACTGAGCATCCTATTAAGCATAAATGCCTCTGACTACAATAAAAAAGTCTGAAAGTCACTTTTTTTTTTCCCCTGTAAGTATACATGCCTTTAATGCTTGGGTTTCTTCTGCCKATCCAGAACAGAATAAAACCTCTGATTTTTTTTCACATATGTAGCATTTTTCAATGATGCATGATTTTTAATAGCAAAACAGGGACTTCACTGTCCACTAATTCCCATTTTGTATCTACTTACTCGCATTTGTCTTTGAATATTGTTTCTGGTAGAAAGTATGATGCTTCCACACTTCTGGTTTCAATGACCTAAAAAAAAAAAACCCAAGTCAAAACAAATGCAGTAGTTCCATAGTTGTTTTCTTCAGTGGCTGATCACCACTAATATCCATCTCAGCACAAATGAGACTTTTAGGATTTCATTTAACCAAAGAAAGAGACCGTGGCTCTCACCCTTTATATTAAAAATCTGGTTCTCCTGTTCTTGTGCATGTCAATACTGTTTTATTGAAGACAGTGGGACTGTAAAGTCTTATACCAGATGGGGATTTGGCCCATTATATATGGCACAATAAGCAAAATAAAAATGCTGTACCTTGAGAGAAGACTATTCTGTCTATAATTGAAAGAGTCAGCAAGWAATGCCATGAGAGACAGAAGATCAAGAACAATGTCAGCGGACACAAATACGGGCGATTAACACCACGAGCAATTACTTGGCGTAAGTTATTCACTGATTTTACAGTAGATTGTGTACTGCTCTAATTGACTTGAATTATTGAATCATGTGTTACCTTGCTGACATGCTGACAAAAGGCAGGAACTGCAATCATCTGACTCAAGAAGTTTAGATACGCTGCAACCAATGCCAGGACACCACAACGATGAAACATTGGCAGATTATCCTCATTGATGATGGCCATGTCCTGAAATAGAAGAGGCAGCATTATGTTACCCAAAATTAACCGGCTGTCCTGAATATGTGAAAATCAAAATTATCATTGGTTACCAGCTGACATATGATGTTTACCTGCTATTACTTCACATTTGATATGTCTCATCTTAAAATTCTAGTCTTTTCACTGACTCCTGAATTAGGAATATATTCATCTGAAGTTAGAGAGCTTAAAAGATTCAACCATTACGAAGAGAAATAAATTTGCTCAACTCCAAATTGTTTCTCAGAAAGGAAAAACAGGTTAATGATTGATAGTCTCTTGTCCTTACCACCTGCTGATCACAACATTTTCTCAGGAAAATCAAAAACAGCAGTTTGGTAATAAAGATCACCTGTGTGAGTCACAGACACAGCACAAGAAAGGGAATTATTTAATGCAYATTAGCACTTCTCTGTTTATTCAGAATGCATAATTTTTGCCCTAGGAAAGCCCCTAATGTCATTTTCATCAAGTAAGGATTTGGTTCAGTGACAGATTTTAAAATTAAGGAYGCACAATGCATTTCAGAGGCTTCATAGCACAGCTGCACATTTGGGAATAAGGTTAATGACAGAGTGAACTGGGAATACAGGGCCTGATTTTATCCAATTTCCATGGCACATGCTGGTGTTACTTTTTTTTTAAAAGCTTTATTTCAATGCAGATAAACTTAGTAAGTTATATTGTTTCCCTGAGGACTGTATGTAAGTATGAGATAATGCTTGATACAATTTAGGGAATGTTAAGGAAAAAAGCCTCCTAAAGCAACTGACAGAATTTTACTTGAAGGTAAGATTAAATAGCCTGATTTGGTAACTATTCCCAACCAAWAAATACACAAAAGTTTTCATCCTGGGTGTGGACAGTGCATACATTTTATACAGAACACTGTCACAAAATCATAGGTTGAAAGAACACCTTGTCAATCTGCTAATGAGTAGCAGTGATTCTAAGGAAAGTTTCAACAAATTTCCACATCTGCTTTTCTTCCTGAACACATGCTATGAAGTTTGTCAAAAAACTGATTAGTTGAAGCTTCCCCATTAGTAACTGAGATGCACAAAATGCACTTCCTTAGTGGATCAATCAAGTTTAGACCAAATTATGGGATTTCTAATTTAAAGATCAATGTACAAAACACCCAAGTTCTTCACATCTCCAATTACAAATATAAAGTGTCAGTCAATGAACCCCACATAGAYTCATACCTGCAAGGCAATGGCTAATCGAATGAGGTCAATAACCACTTCCTCATTGGCCAGTTCAATTGTGATAAGAGCTAGAGAAGTAAACAGCAGTTCAAAGTTTTTTTGGACATTGTCTTCTTCTTTGCAGCCCAAGTAGATGTGTCTGTACAACTGCTGACCATGCTATAAAAGACATAAAAGGGAAAATGGATATTAAATAATAGAATAATATAGGTTAGGAAGGATTTTTGAAGGTCTTCTTATCCAGCTCTCTACTCCAAACAGGGCCAACGTTGATGCTAGATCAATTTAGATAAAGAATTGGAAAAAATTATTAAAAAGGGTAAAATAGATGTATACATATACATACACAAGCAAGTATATGATTAATCAAGTTTCTAAAAATAGCTTCTTTATAAACACAGCACTGCTCTATTTTATGCAGAAATGTACAGATAGGTAAGATGATACAGAGAACTGCATGATAACTGCACAGTGTCAGATGTTAGAATTCATTTCCTGTTGAAATATAAAAAATTGTCCATTTATCAAAAAGAGAAATAAAAAAGTAATCTTGAAACGTTCTCCAGAACATTCAAGTAACTGATGAACTTCAAGTGTTATCCTTGCAAAGACATTAAGTTTGTTCATTAGGCAAGCCCTCTTGAACAGCAAAACCAAGAAAAAATTCTGCTAGAAGGTATTTCAGGTGAGYAGGGCTCATTTATCAATGTGTGTAGGGAGGCTGCAGCTCCAGTGAAGAATACAAGTAATTTAATGAAACTCTCCACTTCAAAAGTGRCTTTCTTCTCCTCATAACACCATGCCTAACCAAATCTCTGTAAAGAAACTATTATCTCAATATGGAAAAAAACCCCACAAGCACAAGAAATGTAAAATAAGCAGCAGGTGCTTCATGCAACACACAACTCAGTACCACCCCAGCATTTTTAATCTGTATGTGGGGGTCACTTTGAGCTGACACAGTTAATTTTCAAGATCTAAAAACTGACTCTGTCTCTASAAGTACTAACTGAGCTCTAGGAGGAAGAAAAGCTTTTTTTAACCTCTCTTTTTCAAACAGGACATATTTACTTAAGAAATAATAAAGACTATGTTGGTCTTTTCATTACTTCTAAAATCAAATAGTTGCTCAAATACACACTGTATTTAGAAAAAGAGAGAAACAGATCTATTAGCAAAGCAAAGAAGCTACTTTGAAGTAAGCAAAGGTTAGCTGCTTAAAGACCCAGTATATTTGGAAAATAAAAGTAATGAATTTTTTTATCCCACTGATAAAGAATTGCACTTAAATAGGAAAACAAATGATTAACTGGATTTTCTCAATATATGTCTTTCTACTAGACCAGAAAATGCAAGAAGTTAAATATTTCCCTTCAAAGAAAGGATAGAAATAAACTGAGAMAGTGGTCTGAGAAGCAGAGTTTTGTGGTTATGTCTGGTTCCATTCCACCTGGGTACGATAYACAATTGCCTCAGAATCCTCCTATAATATCAAGTAAGCCTAAATGGTCGTACAGATCTTAATGGACTTCTGGAGATGCCTTATCCCTTTCCTTTGATTATGCAAAAAATCTGGGAAGAGCAGGCTGCTAACACGTACATCTACACCAAGTGAGTAACATTGCATTTATGACATATGTGCACCTGAAACAATATCACACAGATAATCAATGAATTACTTAATTTCATTTTTTAGCCTCTATCATCTTTTCTTGACCTGTGAAGGTCCTTGACCTTTCCTCTTCTGCCTTTGTCAGTTCAGTAGTAACAATTCAAATACTTAGCCTACAACTTTCATCTAGCAAAATCAGTAAATRCATCTTACCCAAACTGCTTTAAATCATATTAAATTAATGAACTRAAATTTAATTAATTTTTTTAAGCCACATTACTAATAATTGCCAATGTTGGAATATTTTAAAAAATTGTATTATTCTAGTTGTATATGTACTGGAAAGAATATTAACKGGACTAACTTAGAAAGAATATTTATCTTGCATGTTACTTGAATCTGTACAACTCTAGTTTGCATATTATTACATACGCAGCATTTTTGCCTATTTCAGTAATTCCTGGATTTTGTTTACAAACATACCTCCACAGATAAACTACAGTCAGGAATGACAGAGCACAGTAATAGATTTATGCATTTTTCCCACATAAAAACCAAGGTGCTTACTGTAAGTAATTTCACTGCWTGTAGGTATCATCTAAAAAACTCCTATTTTTCTTTAGAACCAAATATACTCAGCACTCATCTGGTACAAAGTCCTGTGAAAACCATCTTTTARGAAGATGGATTTTTCTTGCAAAGTGAACTTTCTTTGACACCTTTACCTAAAAAAAAGCCAACATAACACAGCTATAAAACGATTTCTAAATACAAAATTGTCTAAAAATACAGCAAAATAAAAGCCTCACAAGTAATAAACTACTACTGAGTAAAAATTAAATGCTGCTCAAGAATCTAACTACAGGAAGGTCTTTTCAGAATCATGGYTTACACATAGGCTGTTGTAATGTCATAAATATAAGGGTTTTAACTGAAGACATAAATTAAAATTTTATTGCATGGAATCATCTTCCAAGTATCTAGAGCACTTCAACACTGAAATCACTGTAATTTGATTACAATAATTTGAAACTGGTCTTTGTGACTTGTCGCAAAACCACAGCTGCAGAAGAAAAGCAAAACCACGGGTTCAGTTACTTTATCTTATTTCTAGATAGAAAACTGATGTTTCATTCTATTACCTTTTTCATGAAGCTTACATCTTGCCTTGAAATCTTGTCTCGTTTTATCTTTAGATCAGAAACATCTGGTATTATTCTACAAATGAAAGAAATATGTTGTTTTAGCAAAAAAACAAGAAGTTGGAAAGGAAGAGAATGTGAAATACAAGAACWATTCAAACAGATCTTGACCCAATTCCCATTTTAATTATACCCATGCTTAACAAYGATATTCAGATTTCAGTTGAAGAGGGAGAACCAGAAAGAGAATTATGACGATCACATATTTTTTATCTACATAYAGTAAGATATTCTGTCTTTCACAGCTAAACTAGCAGATATTTGTAATGGTCATTTAAGGTACTGTGCTCTGAGGCTTACCTGTAAAACACTTGCCATCAATAAATGACACTGAACACTGTGCATTTACCAAAACAGCACATTAGTAATTCATATTACCAAAAAAGTTTAAAAATCAACAATACTTTTCATTCACGTAATGAACTGGAATTTCAAGTAGGCCAAAAAATAAARAGCACTACCTTATCCCTCTGAGCTTGGCTCTGTTGTCATGTCGATCAATGAGGTTGTGCAGGATTTCCAGGACCAGCTGCCTCAGCTCAGAGTCTTCCATGAGGGAAGGAGACAGCAACGGGTCCAGAAAGGTGCCAGGAAGTGCATTACTTATTGTTGTGGCTTTGTATCCTGAAGTCACCTGTTCAGTGTTGGAAGCAAAATTAATGTGTGTCATTAYTGCATTATAAGAATTAATTGCAGCTGTCACTCACTTTTTAGTGAGATTGCTTTAGTAACTGCAGTGTGGAATCAAACTGAAGTACTGCATTAATTTTGAAAATTTCTGGCTTCAGTATGAATTTGGAAGGACTTAAGCACACATTTTCAAAAACTCCCTCATATTACACRCACTGTTCAGGATCCTTTCTTTACAAACACACCCAGATTACAAACATAAAGGTATAATTTATGATTTTTTTTTTTTTAATATGACCAAAAAGTTGCAGGGCATAAAATGAAGATGCTAGTAATTCCAGTAGATAGTATTTACAATAGAGATTTTTTCATTTCAGATTATGAGCTGCTCACATACGGTAAAGTAAGCTCACGTGAAATAAAAAATGAGAAATCAGAGCCTATATGTACACCTTAAACATTTACTGATACTATCTCATTGTAAAATAGGAAATAAGCAGCAAATATCACTTTCATAGAAATCTGGTACCATAGTGTTATTTTTGCTTTTTTAAAAAATTAATACTACCTCTGTCTCATTAAATTACTTTCAATTAGAGTAAACTCTGTAGGTACATAGAAAAGGTAAACTTCTACCTGACAATTCAAATATTAATTAGCTAAACATTTACAGCAATCAGAAATATTTAAAATTTACCATCCCTTAAAATGGAGGYCACCAGAATATTACAATCTCAAAACCAAAATGGATTCAGAAAATGTTGAGGATGAGGGTAGAAATATTATTCAAAATTTAATTRTAATAAATGCAGTAATACTTTGATCTAAGACTTACACAATAATTGTATCTTCTTTATATGTATTCCATACCCTTACAGCTTTTACGTGTGAACTATGTAGTATTTGGTTTTGTCTGGGATTGTTCGTTTTCTTTATAATAGCACTTATGCTGCTCTGTTCTGGATTTATGAGCAAACTAGTGCTGATAACACAAGGATGATTTAGTTCCTGCTGAGCAGGGCTTAYACACTTCCAGAAGGATATCCCATTCTAAAATATGTCATGAGCAAAACAGAACAGGAGGCAGCTGTTGAGGGCTGCCATGGCTCAGGGACTGGYGGGGTATCAGCTGGCTTGTAGTGAGCAACTGTATTTTAGGTGGGGGTTTGGTTTTATTTTACTATTACTTCTTTTTCTTGTTTCTTGGTTTTGTTTGTCTTGGTTTCCTTTTCTTACTTACTAAACTGTCTTTATCTCAAGCCACTTTTCTCACTGATACTGCCCTGCTTCTCTCCCCCATCCCCCTGGAGCAGAGTGAGTGAGTGACTGGGTGGTCCCTGGTGCCCCTGTGTTAAACCACRAAGCTGAGTGAGCACAGTGCCTACAGCTTATCTGAGGGGGCTCCAAGGGATGTGGCTGGCACAGGGCACCAAGGGACAGGAAGGTATCWGATCAATCATTCTGAAAATGGAATGACTCATATTACAAGCAGCAAGACTGAAAATCTAAGTGCACACTTTTAATGAAGTGCCAGATTTCAACTGCCTATACAACATTAACTTGTCTGCCTGTGTGTATGCATGACAGACTAATTATGTTATGAAATACTATTCTTCTGCAAAGAATACATGATGTACAATGATTAATTTTTCCACAATATTTATCTATGAGTAATTCATTAAGCATCAGAACAGTGACTTTCACACCTTTGTGCCAYGATGGGATTTTACTTCCACATTCTAAAATAGGAACCAAAATTCAGTGTTCAAAATGTTAAACCATTTGACTCCCTTAAAGCATAATTACAGGCTATGCAGTACCTGAAATCAGCAGAACAATTCTTACCTACTTMAATGAAATTTCAAGACTGGTGAGATGAATATTGTCAGGAAAAGTTTAGACATATCAGAGTCTAATGTTAGTCTYCATGTTTAATAAAGACTATGTGAAAAATGACCACCTGTCCTAGGGTAGTTGAGTATTCCTATCATCTGCTYATGTTAGAGAAAAGATAAATCAGGACCTTTCTAACACATTTTGGATCCTTAAATTGCAACTGTGAATGCCCAGCTCTTTGGCAAACCAGARTCTGAGATTTCAGATTTGGAGAAGCAAAGAATGGTTTAACCTACTTGCCTAACATTGCCCCCAAGTTTCAGGTCAAAGCAGGGATAGAAACTCATTCTTCTGCTTTAGTTATGGAATTATTCTTTATGCCATTTCCCCTATTTGAGTTACTAAACAGTCTTCAGCTTATGCAACGAAACAGGCCAGGATTCTACTGGCACGAGCCTCCTTTACTACCCACATTCTGATTCTTACCATCTGGGTCCATTTCCAGAAATACTCTTTGAAGGTTTAGAATTGAAAAATATATTTGTGATAAAAAATTCAATCACACCTTACAAGAAACTTGGGAAACATTAGGAAGGAAAGAACAACAGTGTCTGAGGCTCTAATTGCTTGGAKACAGGCATCCATTCCTATAGTTTTAAAAATATTGGCCATTCTACTAATTATCACTTTTCCAGGCTCAGAGATAAAAGTGATTTTACTTTGATGTTGCCAATATTGCTGGCAGAACTCAACCTACTCTATGATGTTCTTTTGGATATGCAGATCCAATTAAAACTGACRTTCACWAAAAGACTCTATGAGATGGAAACTTATTTCTTGTGCTSTTTGTAATGTAAATTGGGAAAATGCTTTCACGATTTTACACAATGGAATTACAGGTCTATGCAATATGAATGTATATTTATTTTCATAATCTAGACTTGCTATACTACGCTTTTACATGWAAACATATAACTAAAATGAAACACTGTGTGTTTATAACATAGCATACCAATCACAGAAGGCTTACCATAAGTAATGATCTCAGTAACATAATTTGAATCCTCCTGGTTCCCAAATCACTATAATTGGAAACAAAAAAGTTGCCTATTAGGTTTTTCTGCATATCTCTGAAACATTATTCTACTCTAGACATAATCTCATTTTTCCCAAGTAAACACAGCAGTCCTGGAAGGGATGCTGGATTATCATAGATAAAGAGAAAACTGAGATGCAATAACTAAAAGTTTCTGAAAGACACATTTATAGGAAAGATTAAAAAACAGAGCCATGCAATTGAARAAAACAGTAAATTGTATATGTAACATACATCAACGACTACAAACAAACTTCTTCTGGATTAAAATGCAATTGAGTCTTTTAGGAAACAAGGACAGTTGTTTAAGTCAGACTCCAAAACTTTCACACTGGAAAAAAGTTATCTGCCAAATCAGTACGAAAAGCTGAAAGATTACTCAGTTTTCCTATCACAGGAAGGTACATGGAATACTACTTGACCTGTTCTTCATCTGTTTTCATTTCCCTTCTGCTGGTACTGAAAGTAGCCAATAGCTAACAGTATATGGTCACTATTCTTTCACGACTTCACGAGATAAAAGTGCACTTGGAATAAATTGCTCCATTAAAAGAGACTGTTTCAGGAAAGTAAAAAATGTACAAGCCATTTTGTCCAATAAAGAAAGAGCAAAAGAGCAATCCTCTTCACAGAAGTTGGCCCCACATAACAGTGGAAACTTCTACCTTAATGGGCTATCCTGGCTGCTCTACCATTCAAATGTCTTGGGTAGCTAGAAACAAAATTTCAAGTAATGCAAGACTTTACCAGCAGCCAGAAMCCCTTCTTTGTTCAGAGTAACATATGCACATCATACTATCACACTGCTCAGGCACATGTTTACACAGAATCCCATAAAACTGTACAGCTAAAAAATAAAAAAACACCACCCACCCCCAACTGTTAATCCAAGTAGAGAATTTCATATGCATTCATACTTCAAATACCTTCATAATGAGTGACCACTGCCTGGCACAGACAGATTTGCATCTTCCATGGAATAGCATCCCATGCTGCAGGGATACTGTATGAAAAGCTACCAAGAAGCTGGATTTTCTACTTAATCTACTAGGGGATCATTTATGTGGTGCAAAGTATACATGAACATCTGGAAAGAACAGCTGCAACCTTTTCAGTGACTTCCCCATTCTGAGGAAATATTTTTTAAACAAAATAATTCATGTTACAGGGAAAAGTATTCAGTGTAGGGTGACGTTTTATGTGTTTATTACAGAAGTCTGCCCACCTATAGCTTTTTTCTGTTTCTAAATACATATGGAAAATTTAACACTCACTGGAATTTTTGCAGTTTATTTCTTAATCTGGAGTCAACTTGTACAGAATGAAAAAAAMCCCAAAACCTCTTCTTAAAAGCACTTTGTAAATTATGTAGCTATTTCAAAAAATGTATTTATAGTTCAATGTCTCTCATTCCCAAAATACACATATAAATATTTACAGAATTAACCACAATTTAGTCATAATTTCAGAAAGATTTGTACAGATGCAGAGAGAAAAATGTGGTAGTGCAAAGTAATTTTCTATCAGGAACACGTCTGTAGGCTGATTTCATACTGCTGACACTATGCTTCTTTATATTATTTAATACAGCCCCGAAGGAGTGATAATTTGCATTTCACTTTTCCTAATGTTTTTTAGTTCTTATAACAGGATTCTAAAATCTAAATTTTTAATTAGAAACTTAAAAATGTAGGATATACAAACCCAAGGTGATTGGGATCCAGTGAYTGTGAAGTTGACCCCAAAACAGGTACTTTGGTCATAATGAACATCATAATCTCTGCTCTCTGGTAATCTGGGAGATTGCTTCCAAAAAATCCTAAATAAAAACAGAACAAAATCACCGAARGAAAGAGATATGGGGCCATTCTCTTTATAAAATAAGCCTTATAAATACAAGGAGTATATTAACAAGGTCAAAATATATGAAGAATAAAACTATGATRTGTTTTAGGGCATTATCTCATGTTTATTTCTGTCGAATTATTTTAGAGAGCCTTTTCATGATACTCACTTTCACCTTTGAAACCTTAAGCCTCATTTTTCCTCCTCTAAATACAGCATTTAAAAATTAAATATCGGTCATCTATTAATTTGTACCTAGTGAGGAGCTGAAAGTGTTTCTCATGGCACAAGTAACAGTGCTGTTACTTTTACCTGTTAAATCTCTATTAAATATTACAAGTGAAGGAACAGAAATCCTAGAGACATCCAAGTATTTTATGACTATTGCTGCTCTTGGGGAGCGAAGTGATCAGCTCCTGTGCCAGCACCACAGGAAGCAGAATGCCTGGGGCACAGGGAGGTTCCTGGACCAGGGAACCTCAGAGCAGAAAGAGCCAATGGATGACAGAACCTGGCTGGGCCAGGAGAAACACCAGGCACAGACTCCCTCCCCTGCCTTGAAGGAATCCCTTAGGGAGTGCTAGCAGCAGCTGGCAGGCAGGAAAGGCACCACACCTCTGCCAGTTTGACCACGAAGAAATGGTTTCCACTCACAGAAGACCCTGTCCTCTCTCAGCTCTGAACCCACCACAACTGAAGAAGCTGCTCGGACACAGCTCCAATGGGAACAGCTGCCATTCTAGGGCCAGCTGCAGGCTGGGCCCTGCTCTTGTGGCAGCACAGTGGGCACATCTTGGGACTGCACCCAGGGAGGGGAACGGAGATAACACTGCTATCTGTGATAATATGGAACTGGTAACATGGGACATACATTCCTCATGGAAAGAGACTAGGGGGTTGGGTTAATGGCAAGTAAATCCACTGTCAATCAAGTGTGCCCTGGTAGCCAAAGGGCAACTGTGCCCTGTGGTCCACCAAGAACAGCATCAGCACCTGCTTGARGAGGTGACTGTGCCATCTACACTGCACTGCTGCAGCCCCTCCTCAAGCCCATGTTTTGGGTGCCTCAATCTGAGAACATCAAGGGGGRCAGAAAAAGGGGAAGTCTGATCTCTCTCAGGTGACCACAAGCAAATGGAATGAAGTTGCACCAGGGGAAGTTTAAACAGGACATTAGGAAAAGGTTCCTCCCTGAAAGGGTGGTTGGTCAATGGAATAGGCTCCCCAGGGAAATGGTCACAGCACCAAGCCCGAAAGAGTTCATGCAGCAGCTGGACAATGATCTCAGATACATGGTTTAGTTGAAGCAGTCCTGGGAGGAGCAGAGAGTTGGATTCAATGACCCTTATGCATCCCTTCCAACTCCAGATATTTTATTACTGTGCAACAGCGTAATGTTAACTTTGATAGAAAGAAGCTCCACTTTAGAAGATTGGGTTGTGGAGTTTCTAGGATTTTTTGGCAGGGGGGAATTTAACATTTTAAYTTGGGAGCTTTACTACAATGGTGTGAAATGATCTACTACATACTTCTTACTGTTCTAGAAATCTTCAAGGCATAAGCAAAGGTACAGATTATTTAAGTTACATTCCTCCTTGTTCTTTAAGAAAGGAATACATATCATAAATGCATCACAATATATGTCACTACCACAAAGAGAAAATCTGAGAGAAGGGGAGACACTATTTTAAGAAAACTATTTACAGAATTTGGTGCTCCCATTTTTAGTGCTGTGCATTGAAGTACTTCAGTTAAGTCATGGTAGCACAACTGGCCATTAGGTGTCATTGTTGCTACTATGTTTAACATTAATTTCTCTACAATTTAAAGTAGAACCTGCTAAAATGCGTATTATTGTATATGACTGATTGCAATGATTTTCATAAAAGGGCTAATTTTAGTTGTGTACCAAAGGTAGAGATTTCTACATTTCAAGGGCCACATAATTATTAAATTATTTTTAAGTCCACCAGTATTTTTAACWTTCATAAGCTTCTTGGCTATGTGCTCAGTTAACACTTAAAAGAAGAACCTTTCAGAAATCAAACACATAAAGCAAGCCTGCAAATGACAGGCTCAGTCAGAGATACTGCACTTGGTAGTATTCCTCGATTTTTCAAGCTGGTCCAACATCATGTCATTGGGGAAGGGGGAAAAGGGGAGGAATTTTAAGTGAGCCTCTGTCATTGTATCACTCACCAATTGTTTGAATAATTGCATTCTGGACAATCCTCTCGTCACTCTCCTTGGAGCTTGTGCTCAAAGTGGCACTTCCTGCTGAACTGCGCCTGTCACCCAGCTCAAATTCAACGCTGATGCGTAAGTGCTTCAGCAAGGTATTAAAAACCTCCAGAACTGTTGGGCCTGGAAACAACAAATAACAGTGATTGCACCAGTCAAGGGAAAGATGCCTTAAGAAAATGAAAACAGGGCTTTTCAATCCCTTTTCACAAGAAATGAGAGTAGGATGAAAAAAAACCAAGYGAAATTGAGTGTTTGAGGCATGAGGACAAGGGATAAACTTTTGAAGTGCGTCTATACCTTGGTATTTTAGAAATGAACTTGGAATCAGGAAACACAATCAGATATGTATGCATAATCCAYTACTGGGTCTGGCAAGGATGGAGGTAATTGGTTTTTCTCTGTACAAGCAGCTTTTGCTCTGCCCATTGAATTATYTTTATCTTGAGCCATGAGACCTCTCACCTTCCTTCTACACTGTCCCTGTCCTGTGGGAAAGGGGAGTGAAAAGCCCAGAGTCAACCCACCACGCAAGTTTCAGATAGAAAATAGGAGTGGTTGCTGAAATTAAGCATCAATAATGGGCTGAACTGCAAATGCTTGCCACATTGGATCAAATAATGAACTCTTCATCATATGGTAAAAGATTTCACAAGTCTGTGCATACAAGTGGTTCTCATACAAAGAGAAAGGTCAGGCAC
The DNA here is from genome assembly GCF_030028575.1 of Malurus melanocephalus. NCBI lineage: Eukaryota > Metazoa > Chordata > Aves > Passeriformes > Maluridae > Malurus > Malurus melanocephalus. The sequence continues at coordinate 377,887 of NW_026623802.1, read as the reverse complement.
AAGCTCAAGCTAATGAAGCAAAGCAATATTTCAACAAAACACAGCAACAACACAGCATATGTGTGTACATATCTTTGCAATTACTCTTATTTCAAGGAACTATCTGAAACTAAAATGACATATTTCACCTTATTTCACCTGCTTCAGAGTCAATAAGGTAAAATTTCTCCAAGATCATTCTACTCGACTCCCACATTGCCACTCAGGTCATAGCAGCTGTACCATAAAGTGACAGTGYTCTTGACATTCTGCAGTCACACACAGTTTCTCTCAGACTTTGTCATTTTTTTCCAAACAGGAATTTCTGCCTTTCACAATTTTTTCACTCGTTTTTTCAATTCAAAGGATTATATAACMGCCAAACAACCATTAAGTACATTTGGGGCAATCATAAACCAAGTAAGATTTCAAGCATTTTATAAGCAAAAGGGAGAAAAAATTAATAAGTACAAAACCCTTTCAAAATACAAGCTACCAGTCAGTCTGAAACCAAAGTGAAAATGAGATCACCCTGTAAATCTATCCTTTGAACGGATGCCTTTAATTTAACACAACTTACCTATTGATCCTTTAGCTGCTATTGCAACTGCTTCCAGAAGAACCTGAATAATACCAGCACGGACTCGAGGTGAATCCCTTTTCCGGACATCAAGGTGTCCAAGAATTTCTTGTATTACATGATGGGAATATTGTGCCTACAAAAAAGAGACAGAAGATCTTCATTGGTGACTTTAATAAGAATAAACTCCTTCACCACTCAACTATGGTCATGACCACGTTCCCATTCTGCAACACTTTTATTTAAAAATTTACCAAAATTTCAATTAATGTTCATAACTAAATACAGATTCAAAAAACTGCCATGACAGATGAAGCTACACAGGTTCATGCAGCCCAGTATACAAAATAGAGTTTTCAAATATCCAGGAACATCTACAGGCACAGAAGAAGCCTGAAGTGGTTCTTCATTCAGCCAACTGCAGTTCAAGGACTTCAGCACCATTGACACAAAAGCTGAGTAAACGCAGCTTTATTTTCACAAGCCTGCAATCTTACACTGTTATATTTTGGGTGTCTGTGGTTGATGCAATCAAAGAATCATACCTTGATGTTTATAACAGACAATCAGAGTCACAGAATGGTTTGAGTTGTGAGGGACCTTAAAGACCATCTCATTCCAAGCCCCCACCATGGGCAGGGATACCTTCAACTAGACCAGGCTGCTCAAAGCTCCATCCAATATGACCTTAAACACTTTCAGAAATGGGGTATCCACAGCTTCTCTGGGCAATGTGTTCCAGCACCTCACTACTCTCCTGGTAAAAAATTTCTTCCTAATATCCAATACCCACCTTCCCTCCTTCAGCTTAAGACTGATCACTATAAAAAAATCCTCAGCATAACACAGCTGCATGTGAAGGTGGTTTATTGGGCTGGAAAAGCAGCACTGCTGCATTGGCACAAAGAAATAACCAACTCCAGAGAATTCTTTGTCAAGCACAATGTCAGACCAGCATGGTTACCCTAACCCTTGTTCTGGAGCTGAAGGACCACCCCACTACCTTCCACTGGATCTTTTAGATTCTTTGACTTTATCTATTGTCCACCACCAGCATGGTGATTTAAAACTCTCTCCTGTGCTTGAAGATATATGCAAGGGAAAAAAAGCAGGAGAAAATCCTACCTGTATAGAATACATGATGATTTTAAAGCAGGAAACAGCAAATTCATTAGGATCCCACAGTCTGTGATGGTCTAAATGCCTGTAAGCAAAAATTAAGAGACCTGAAATAATGACATTCCACCGATATAACAAATGGTATCTTAAAGAGTTTTCTCAAAATTAAACTCAAAGGGATCATTTACTTACATATATATATATGTATATATATGTGTGTATATATATATATATATATATATAAATATATATATATAAAATTTATTTATATATATGTTATTATTTACTTATATATAAAACTTCTAAACAATGATCTATGAACTAGGTGAGAAATTTAGAACTGCAGAAAAGCATTTGTTTTCAAGATTCAGGATGTGATCATAAAACATTTGGCTGAAACAGAAATTCCTGATTTTCTAGTTCCAGAAACTTAAGGAACCTAGTTACACCGAAGATATACAGTTAAAAACATACTGTTTCCACCCAAAGTGCTGTGACATTAGATGCTTATTTACATGAAAGGGATCTGCTGAACTGGACTGTTTTAACACCTTGACAAACTTCTAGTCTACCAAAGATAAATAAGTTSTTTTGAATTACAAGCTGCACAATAATTAGGGCTGACTGTTCCATCCTGAATGGAAACTCTATGAACTATTTTTGTTTTCATGGTGATTTCATAAATAAAATATATGGAAAACAAAAAAGAGCTACTCTTTATGCATACATGCCTTTACATTCTGAAGCATTTCAACACTTTCTGCAAGAAATATCAAAACAAAATCCAAATAATAAATGCATCAGTTCCTCTTTAAATGGGATGGGAACCATAAATGAAAGAAATTTTGTCAGAGTTTCAAGCAAATAAAAAATTCTGCTTAAGCAGAAATGTTGAAAGCCATGAATAGGGCACACAATTTTTTTGCWAAAGAGATTTGAGTCCCCAGAAAAGCATTACAAAAATTACTGCATTTTTCAATTACTGCATTTGAAGAATGAAGAAAAGGTAATTTTAGATTAATTTAAATTGGTAGGATTTAAGTTTTAAAAAAATCAAAACAAACCCAGGAAGAGATTCATCAATAGCAAGCATGCCAAACCAACAAAAAAACTTTGTAACAGAAACTGAATTTAGGTTGTGTTCCTAACCAAATATCTCAGCTACTGCTTTCCCTTTTCTCAAAGAATTTAGGAAATRCATAAAGATGCTTGAAACAGCAAACTTGAAATATCTGCAGGTGAAAGAAGTCAGCATTCTGAACACAGGAGGACTGGCTGGATGTTTTCATTTACTCTGCCTAGAATCTGGAGATCTCYGTTCACTCATTGGGCAGCTGCTCCCAGCCCAGTGACCATCTGAGTACCCAGGTCTCCTTCACAGTTGATTAAATCAGATGACACCAAGTATCTCCTGTGCCCTGAATTATCTTGCAGTCCAYCACAGAGCTTAAAAAAAATCCTGCCTTGGGTTAGAAAACCAAACAAAATTACCTCTTTAAATCCTTCAAGGCTTAGTGGCTCATAATGTATTTATTCAGGTCATTTTCCTCCCTTCATATCATTCCAATACAGTCCATCATATCTATCCTGTACACGATAGCTTATTTTAGCTAACCTATTTYATTTGTCTCATCAAACAGAAGATCATACTCTCCACTGTATTCTCCTGATTGGAACTGATCCTTTAATCTTTCAGAGCAGCATGTGTTCTCTGTYACCCTTGACAGCTCCTATTTATCTGCCCCAAAGATCCATTCAGGCAGATTATGGTCAACCACATCTCATATCATGTTAAAAAAAAACAAAAAAACCCCATCTCATTCCTGTCTAAACAAGACATATACTTTTCTTTTTCTGGAAAGGCCAAGTATTAGCTGCTTCAGGGTGATGAACTGATGGGAAGACAGCAGGGGGAAGATGATAGCCCAGGTTAAAGCTTTGTGTAACATCTCAACAGGCAGCATACTTTGTATACTGGAATTTTCCTCCTAAGGACAGCAGCATTAGATTCCTGTAGGCAATATATTTTACTGTTCATAACAAGTATATTCAATGTATTTATTGCAAAATACAGTAAAGGATATTTTCATTATGGTGCATTTACCTCAGTAAAAATCAAGTCACACCTTAACTCCTTTTTTTTTTAGATTAGCAGATTTCAAATTATATTTATTTTAATAAAGAATATCTAATGAAGATTGCAAAATGGTTTTTTTCTGGATTAACAAATRCCAAACTCTGCCATCCACTGAGATCTGATGCATATATATAGCAAATGTGCACAATTAGGTTTCTCTATCTAAAAGGAATATCAGAACCAATGATGCAAATTTCTGGAGAGAAAAGCCACTAATGATCTTCTGTCCCAGGGTCACACATGCAAACAATCCTTATAGCACAAGATGGTAAATTGATACAGAGGATTAGAAAGCATAACTGAGGCGTGTATGTGTGAGAATATATAAAATACATTCATTACAAGTTATTATTTGAGAGTTTCTAGCTACTACATGTAGACAYATAACCATGGAGATTTTCTGCCAAAGGCAAGGAGAATAAATGTCAGTCCAAACCTATACTCAGGGACCAACTTCAGATTTCTACTATCTTAAYTTTGTTTAAATCCCTCAATCACTGAATGCACCCTGCCTCATGATGCAAGCAGCACTACTCTCTCAGTTTTGCAAWGAAGTGACAGCATGTTGCCTGATATTCCAATACAACATGAAGCAAGCCTTTAAGTGGGGAACTGATCCTGAACCTTTATGATAGTATAGTAATAAGATGCCTTATCTATATTTCCAGACATTCCTTAAAAGCCGTGAAATAGCTGCACATTGCTAGGAGAAACTATTTTCTAATCATCAGCTACATCATGCTTTTCAATCTGATAGAGTGCAACAGACTCCCTGTCTCAAATGTTCATTCTAACTGTTCTCCTCACTCACAAAGTGAAGCTGATTAGATAGAGCACTCCCGTTTTGTTTAGGAAAAACAGCTTGAAATTGCATTTTGTGCACCTCTTGCTCTTCAAAAATACCAAACCTTTACAGTCATTTCTAAAAAGACACATTTGGCAATTCTCCCTCAAAGTGGAACACAAAAATGGCGACTATAAAGACTGTTCATAGGAGATAATATATTCTGAGTAACTGGTCATTATCTACTCATTTTAGTGCATAAACGCTGCATGTGGCACGTTGAGGTGCACACAAAGTTAACTGTTTCCTTACAGTCAAAGTAAGTAAGAAATGAAAATAGCCTGGAAATAATACTTTAGATACTTAGGCTTTAGATCTGCCACRGGAAAAGCAGGTATGACACCCTCCCAAACCAAGCACTAACTCTAGTCTCGAGAATAAGGAATTATTTGTAGAAAATCTTCCTGATACTAAAATGATTCAAAAAACTGAAGTGACTGCAAATGACAGTTTTGAGATAAACCAAAAAAAAAATTAAGAAGTGGTAAGAAAGCAGCTGCAGTATAGTACCAAGTAGTCCMTCCAGACTGTTTAGCACCTTGGTGTTCACTCTGAACACAGGTATATTGGAGGTATGCACATTTTAAATCTAGGAAAGAATGAGCATTTTTTAATAAAACACTCACCTTTGCAACAGAATCTCCTATCTGGTTGGTATAATACAGAAAGTAGGGGAATGGTACATCTCCTTGTAGTTAGTGCTTTGTCAGGCTAAACAAGGGTCTACAAAAGTTTTCTACCTTCAATACCAACCCCATCTTGTTTTACAATTTTTGTTCTTAACACTAATAATTTTAAAATCGCTTTTGGTAGCTTGYAGATTTTTCAGTGTATAAATAAACTACTTAATTGTGGTGGGAAGAACTAGGCCATCTAAGAGAACATATTTGTGTAACTGGGAAGTATCTTGAAAAAAATCTACAGCAAGAAGCTAGCAGCTCTMCTCCTCACCAGGAAAAGCCAAGGTTTGAAAGTGGTATCTTTAAGTATTACCACATCAGGCATAATTTGTACTGTGTGTGTTTATGTATAATGTGCATACTGTGTGCTTATCTGCCAGTCACTATTAAATGAGCTYTTAAAGATACTCCTCACAGAATATTGAAACAGGTCCTGGAAGAAAATGGCAGGAAAATATAAACTGTARCTTTATGGGGCAGGGTATTCCTTTGTGCTACGTGTATTTTACTTGATTTGTCTCTCCACAGGATTGTAACACTCATCTTTGGAATATTAATAGCTTGGATCAAGTTTCACATTGGAAAAAAAAGAAGCCAGCTGAAGTAACAACTCGTCTAAATTATCCTATTTCACTTCTCAAATCAGTAAAGCAGGAMAGGTATTCCTTCATAACTGCTTTAAGGTAAGAGACAGGTAACAAAGTGGTGAGATTAAAAGGGGCAATTTTTTAAAGAAATGTGAATGGAAACCTTTGGGTTGAAAATGAATTTAATGCAGCAGAATTAAGGAGAAGAAATAAASAAAATGTCTTAAAATCTTCCATGAATTTTCAACTTACGCAAAAACTGGTCTGACAGCATTATTCATATTTCCATAGGTTGCTCGTCCCAGGAGTTCCCTGAAACAATTCTCAGCCAGAACAGAAGGATTTTCTTCTTTCTCTCTTCCTGGAGGAGAGGACGGCGGGCCTATTCTGCTGAAATAAGACAAAATACATTGATTATGTTACTGACTAATATCCACCTTTCTTACTGTTCCCATTCTTGGTGCTACAATGTTCATGAGTCACACTCTTGATTAGGCAAGAACTGTATTTCAAATATGCATCAAGCCATAATTCTGAATAAAATATTCTGTTGTCATATAGCAGGACGACAGATCATAATCTGTTCACTCAGTACTGACCACTGTATTAGTAATTATTTATATGGCAAACACAAAAGCTGCTAATACTCAACTTGCTACCCACCACATTTTGACAAACCACGATGTGTTGCTACTGAATGAATAAAGGCTGTGAAAACATGAAAAAGTTAAACAGAATCTTAATAATATCTAAGAYTGTAATTGTTCAGATTAATGACCTCATTCACCTGCCCACTACTGAGTCATGTGGGTGAGCATTAAACTAAATTCCAATATTTCTGCACAAACAGATGGCTTGTGAGTTGAAAAAAAGAGTCTGAGTGAAACAATTATCACCCACATAGCTTCCTCTAAATAGACAGTGTAGTAGCTGGTCACCTCACTGAGGTTTTCCATTACTACCATGGACAGGGCACTCCTGAGCCCCTTGCCATGGGCACCAGGTGAGAACAGGTTTCAGAAAGAAAGCAAGCAGTTCCTCCTAGGACACCTCCATTACCTACCAAAAGCCATTGCACAGGTGGCAACCTTATTTTACTCTTCCTTTCACAAAACATGCTCTAGAAACTTAAGGAGGATTCAKTCACCTACATTAACATCGTAAATCTTTAATTTTAAGAAATAAGTACACAAAGTCCTTAAACATAATTTCAGTTCTGCAGTGCAAGCTTATGTGTTAAATATGTTTAAAAGTGTCCACCAAGAGCATCCAGTTAACTAYCATAAAACCAACTATAAAAAGTTGCAAATTGAAATATCACTAGAAATGAACATGCTAACATCATAGTTGTAATATATCTTCTGATTGCAAAAGATTTTCTAGTGTTTCAAAACTACTGAAATCTAAAACTGGCCATATGAAAATCCTGTTGCCCCTGGCAATATCAGTGTTTCAAGTGTTACCATAACAATGCTAGCTTGTCAAATTTTAATAACAGATGAGCCTCAGGAACCCTGTTAGAGAAGTAAGGAGAAACACTTTTACAAATACAAACAGTTTTACAAGCGCAGTATGATTAGAACCTTAAAAGGCATGATAATCTGTATATAATCCACCACGAGTACCAYTAAACTCCAGCTTTACCCAACTGCTCTGCCACTCAATCTCCCTTTTYTTCCCTTCCCCTGCACTGCCTGGACTCTGATCTAGGAAAATGGGCACCCTTCTCAGAGAAGGTACTAGAGACATTGTAGRACTGTAATTTCCATTGCTCTTTTGACACAGATTCCCTAAAATACAGCAGCATTGCAAAGGTGGTTGTGTGGGGAGGAAAGAAGAAAGCAGGCTGCTGCATMGCACACAGAGCTGAGACTGTATGAAAGAAAACCAGTTAAAATGAAGTAAAAATAAATTATGTTTTATGTGCTTGCATATACAAACCTACAGAAGGTAACTCCTCAGTGCTGCTTGGAGTATTTTTTTAGATGAATCTCCTTAGTATAAAATGTTACTRTTTGCATCAGAATGCCCAAGATTATTTTGTGCTGTCTGTAGGAACAATATTTTATTTTGCATTTTAACAGAACCTCAAAGTATTCCTCACTAAGTGTTCCTTGGCATTACCAGATGAAAGACAGTGAATATTGAATACTCTCTAGTTTTGGAGGAAAGCTTTGTACAGCCTCTTAAGTTTCTAGGTTCAAATAAATAACTCATACTCATTTTRTTTCACTGACTTGGTTTTTACAGAAATATCAGAAAACCTCTGAGAAATACAGCTGCAACAGTTAAGAAAAAACCAGTGCTATTACTCTGCATCTAGACCTTTTGTACTATCACAAGAGGGCTGCAAATATGCTTTGCAATGAAATGGGCAAGCAAAACTCACTTAAGCTGCTCTACTAGCTTTTTTTGTGGGCAATTATCGATCAGAAGTGGCAACAAAGAACTGGAAGGAAGATGTGCTGAAGTACAGCAGTTTCCATCACAAACACCTAATCACAGACTTAAATTAGCTCAGAGCAAGTCAGCAACTTACGAATGAGATTTCTTTAATGCCACAAAACCAGAATTGGCCAAAAAATGTGACAGGACATGCAAAGTAAGACTTTAGCACTATTTTTGAGCAGAGTAGGTACAGGACTGTTTGACTACAATTCACTCACCCTGAAAAAAAGAAATCTAACCAAACTCTATAATACAATTTGCATGAACATTATAGATGTACCAGAAGGAGTTGAAGTCAAGTTTACAAGTGCTAGAGTGTCCTTCTGCCTAAAATAAGGCTGGCACGTTTAGCTCTGCAGTAATCATGAAGAATATATTACAAAGTAAGTGAAATGCCAATGTCGTACATTCCTTCCTTATGCTACAGATGTTTATAAATAGACCTGTACATCACATAATGTCTGATAGACACGTAACTAGAATGTGCACTCAGATACATGAACCAATAATGACATCCACAAATACAATTACCTTTTTCAAATGTATTTTAAATAGTAAATTTTTAACTCCAAGAGGTATCTCATCTGGTATGTACTCAAAAGAATCTTGAATTAAGCTATTAAGGTTCCACAAGTTAAAATTACACTGACTTTCAAAGTAAGCTTTACCTACATGTACTTCAGATTAAACCAAAAATGGTTTGTTTGTTTTTTTTTTTTCTATGACTTAGTTTGAGCATATTTTCTGGAATTTCTGCTCTTTCTCAAATAATGCTTTGATTCCATCTGCCAGAGCTATATGCTCTTACTCCTACTCTTCAAGATGTCTCTGTGTTTCACAAATATGAAGTCATACATAAAACAAAATGAGAAATTCTCTGTAACATCGTTTGAGACCAGCAGGTAACAATTTACAAATATTGTTTTCAGCCTTTCTGTCATAGGCCCACCCACCACAGAAGGTCCCTACTCACACTTGGAAAATCATTAGTCTTTTTTTTTTCATATTAAATGTGCAATACAGAACATGTTTCAACCATGACAGTTCAGAAATTTAAGMAGCAGTTACTTTTTGACAACCACTACTATTGCACTGTTCCACTGCTTTTTTCTGCCACTATTGCATTGTTCAGTAGATAACAAACATCACTGATCCACTTTAAGTGGTTAAACCAAATCCTACTTCAGTCAATTTTACCATAAATGGTTAATTTACTTTTGCTATAAAAAAGGAAGTGTACACCTGAAGGTACTGTAAAGAGTAACAAAGGAAAGGGCCCACCTGCAGCTAGAAGAGTAAGTAAAGAAGCTTGGCAAAAGTTTGCCCGTAAGAGTAAGTAATCAGCAGCTTCAGAAACATTTCTCTCTTACTCAGATCACTCTTCAGATGTAAAATTCAAGTGGAYTTTTCTGTACATATTGTGTGGGCCCTCAGTTATATGCAGTAAACAGATAAAGCATGGACAGACAGGCAACTATTGATTTTAATTACTCAGTCTGAAAATTTGCTTGAGATGAGACAGGTACTGACAGTTAGAAATAACAGAACAAAAATAAAGCTGAGGAATTGAAAAATAAATGTCACCAAAACTCAAACAAAAAAAGAGAAACAGATCTAGAGAGCTGAGTGAAAAGCTTGTTGTTATAGGAATGCTGCTGAGCCTCTTAGCAGGCAAGTTTTGAAGCAGCCAGAATCGKACATGGAATGAATATTTAATTTGCTTGCCAAAGTTGGTTTTATGGAAATTTCCCAGTGCTACAAATAAACAGTCTTTACACCTACATAATGTTTAACCATGGACTAAAAAAAAAGTGACTTTTCAACTATAAAGTGACTGGCATCTCCTCAGCCTTAATTGTCACAGAGATCTTCTTGAAGATCATTTTGCAGATATAGCAGGTAACATGCTTGGGAGTCACTGAAAGCAAAAATGAGAAGGGGGTCTACATATAAATAAAATTCTAATTCCTTACTTTAAGTACTGTTTCAGCCAGGACAAGCAGCTCTTACTWATGACTAAAGGAATCAAACCCTAAATTTTTAACAAAGCTAAGTAGCAAAATCGTTTGAGTCAYCTAAAAGCCTTTGCTTACTCATCTCTGCATCTGATCTGCTAAAACACAGTGTTTACAATTTTTATCAAGTCAAAATATGGATATATAATTTCTGAAGCAACTTTTAGGCCAACAGAAGACAAGAAACATTAAAAACCGTTATGCAGACCTATACTATCAATTTCAAGGAGCCTCAGCTAGTAAATGTGAGTTGTTGSTTCCACTAAAAAGAAAAGAAAAAGATACTCATCATAAAAGCTTAGCCTASAGATTGCTTTAAAAAACACACCAGTGACAAGGAATAAAATTACCTGTCAATATCTTCTATTTTCTGCATGTTGAACAGCAATGATGGCACTATYTTGTCCATGTGCTGAGGTTCCCATATAGTTGCTCGAAGTTCATCATTAACTGTTTTTCGAACCACTCCCTGAATGCCCCTGATTCCAGCAATTCGGATCCTGAGGAAGGAAGAGGAATTACTGAGGCCAAGAAGMACAGCACCTCCCAGTATGGCTCTGTGGGCAGCTGTAATTAAGTAGTGTGGAATTCCAGTAGGTTCTCACAAGCAGCAATYGGGAAAACTGGCCAATCATCAAGGTTGCCCATGTTTTCTTTGAACACCTTTAAATCCCGTAAGGAAGCTAACAAAACAAACAACTGAACAGAATATGGCCTGTAAGGATAAAGCTGACACTGAGCAATGAAGACTCAAACTCTGTGCATCACCTCTCTCTGACAAAAGTCACGTGGATAAAACTCACCAGCTCTACCCAATTTATCACCTATCAGCTGAAACTCTGCAATCTCAGCCTATTCCAGAGCTGAAGAAAAACGTGAATTTACCACAACACAGCTGAAGTATTACCTTGCACAGCCATGTGTTCATGTCTTCACAAGTTGTAATTAGGGCTATAGATTAATCAGGAAAGATCTTTAAAGATTTCTGAAAGATTCACAAAATGGAAAACAAAGGATAATTCTGTCAAYTTAAACCTAATGCACAAAAGGAACCACAACTTTTATTCTAAAACCATTTGAATAAAAACAACTGAGAACTAATCAATAACAATGAAATATTAAAAATAAAAGATAATAAATAAGTTTAAAAAACTTGGTCTAGCTGTTAGCTATTATCATTATTTTATTAAACAAAAATAGCTTGCAGAAGAATCTGTGCAATGAAGYAAATAGCAAAATATTACTTTTTGAAGTGATAATAGTAAATTATCCATTACAATAAATGGCAGGAAGAGAATTTACTTCCTGAGAACAAGTAGAAGGTACAAATCAAATAAGCACGAGCCTCACTAAAATTTTTTATTATTTCTATTAAAATCCATAGTTTTAAGATCTTGATTCAAATATGGAAAACATTTAACTAGCCCTTGCTCAGTCAAATTCGCTGAATGAAAACATTTCTAAGAAGAACTACAGAGGTAACGAAGTTCTAAAACAATTATTTTTGTTTAGATTTCAATTTGTAAATACCTGAATCTGTAGCTGCTTGTATTTTAGCTATTTCTGAAAAAAGTCTTGTGCAGATTCCATACAGATTCAATATCATTCCAGACCTTTTGAGATAGTTGCAACAGAATTACACACGAAGCAGGAAAGAGGGATGCACAATTAGAAAAGCTAATCCTGGGAACGACAAATCCTCCAGGGGGAGCCGCAGGAAAACAAACAGCAGCACTTAYGTAAGCAAAGGAAAAATTTGGAATTCTCATGCATGGACGCTCTTGAGCTTCACACACATGAGCATACTTCTGACATGTAACAAAACCAAGTTTTAACGAGTAATCCTCAAAGAGCAGACTTAAAATATTCTTTTGTTTTTCCTTTAAGTAGACCTATTCATATCTCAAATAAGTTATGAACTTGTGCATTTGCAGTAGTAAGCAGTGCCTTTCTGGAGAGAATCCTTGCAACCTTACAGGCATTATTCAGGTAAAATAAGTGAATATCTTAGAAGTTCTAGCTACCTAAGATTTGCAGTATTTGATGCTACTTAGAAGTCAGGCTGTCATTTTCTTCATATGGAATGAACTACTCACTAAAAGCCTAAAAAATAGAAGTTGTATTACATACAATATTAATGTGTCAACAGTTTTCAGTAATTGCTACAGAATGACACTTACTCATTTTGTATTTCTGGATCATGGTCACATGAGTGACACATGGCACTGAACCGGGACACAAAGAAGTCGTAGCGTCTGTGATAYGAAGGCGTGTCTTCTTCAATGTTGGCAAATTTGACAAACTAGAAAATGAAATACATTTAAAAACCTTTTAATAACCATTTCCAAAAATAGAACAATGAGTACTAAGCTTCACTTAACAAGTAACATAAAATATCTCCATTAAGTTAAGAACCCAATTTTTGAACCCAATGCTTTAGAACTCCAGAGAAGAAAAAATTGAATAGGAGGGTTTTTTGTTAAAGTCTTTCCACAAGAACTTCAATTAGACAGTTATGGAAGAATGAAACCGCATGAAATACAACACACTACGCAAAATGGAAACATCTAAAACTTCAACAGGGAGTGTCATCCACTGTCAGAATCATTTAGGTTGGAAAAGACCCTTAGGATTATCAAGTCCAACCATTTACCTAACAGTGCCAAGTCCACCACTAAAACGTATTTTACATAACTCCAGGGATAGTGAACCAGCCACTTCCATGGGCAGCCTGTTCCGATGCTGATAACTCTTTCAGAGAAGAAATTTTCCTTAATACCTATCTAAACCTCCCTTGACACAACTTGACGCCATTTCCTCTGGTCCTATCTCTTGCACCGTGGGAGGACAGCCTGACACTCACCTCGCTAAACTCTCTCTCAGGCAGCTGTGGAGAGCAGCCCAATCAATCAAACGCAACACCGTCATTACCAGGTTACCTAGCAACATTCTGATGTACCAAAATTCAAGSGAACTAAACTTTGAGGCATTCTGTCAATTTTATCTTGACAGACAAAAGGGAAAAAGGAGGAATCAGGGAATTACAAGCCAGTCAACTCTAGTCCATTCACAGAAAAACACTGAAAATAAAATYCAATTTGCCAACATCTACAAAGTATTGATGGGCTAAGTAACAGTCCACATGGATTTGTCARGAACAAATCACATCAATCCATCTTATTCCTATGACAACTATATAAATTTTGTGAATCCAGATGAAGCAACATCTGTCAAAACTTCAGTGGTGCTGTTGACAAAAAAATGCACAAAATTCTCAAAGGGAAGCTAGAAAAACACTGTCAAAAGAACACTCCCAATAAGAGAGATGTGTAAGAGTTTGGAAAAAACACAAAAACACTTGTAAATCATCACACTACAAAAACAAGATTTGAGCTTCACTAGAGAGAGCTGGATTGCAGACTAGGCTAATCAAATTTGCAAAGAACGCTAAGCTGGCCAGAGCTGTAGGCACACTTGATGCAAGGTTCTTGAGCAATGGGAAATAGGACCTGAAAAATCAAGGAAGCAATTTGGCAATGGTTACTGCAAAACAGCATCAGAAGCCAAAAACAGCTGAATGAAGAAAAGGAAAATAGTCAATTCCAGTACAATGGCACAAAACCCTGAAAAATATACTGTGATACATCTCTATTATTCATGACACCTATGAAGAAACTTTTGCCATSTAATTGGGCTAAATAAACCCAAAAAAGAAACAGTGCATTCAGTTATAACATCACAGCTGAAAATGGTGAATAACTGATAATCCTCAAATTATTTAACAGATGAACAAAGCTTTAGATAAACATCTGAAAAAGAATGAAACACATTTAATTACCTAGACTACAGCTGCCTAAAAGGTATCACTCTTAAAATGTACAGAAGACAGCTATAAAAAAAATAAATAAGTTGTTTTAAGTTGTTTTCTTTGTCCAATAGTAATAAGGAAAAGCAAAAATAGGCTCTCACTGAAGCAAAGGCTAAGTTAGGCTAAGTTAGACTCTAAAAACTCCTTTCTAAAGTGAGCCTAAAGACCTATTGGATTCTCATCACTGACAGTTCTAAGAACAGACTACAGAAGGAAATAAAAAGCAAAACAAAACATTGTCAGGAAAGGTTGAACACAGTGCTGATTCTACCCTGAAGCAGAGTGATGTCCCATTAAGACTCCTGCTTTTACTCACACCATTTTTGTCAATTCCTAAGCACAGGCTGAGGCATTTCCTTTGTATTTTTCATGATGCAGAACCTTCTTTCATCAGCACATTACCCATACACATCCAGACAAGCCCAAAGCACTTTAGCATTATCCACAGCACACTGACTTGTGGAGGTTTAGAGATTTTTGAGCTCAAAGTGAAAGCTGGGCATTTCAGGGGAAAAAAACCCTTCTTTTTCCATTCTTTTGTTTAGTCTTGTTTTCTGTTTTATGCAGAACACTTATCCCTTTCAGCTGCACTACCAGTTCACCCTCTAAAAACTACAGGCACAGCTGAAAATGATACAGTTCATAAAACTACATGCTCAGCTATTACTGAAAATGGAGCAAAATGGTATAATAYGAGTCAATTTTACAAGTCCTTCCATTAGGAACATGCTGTATTTCAGGTGATAAGAAAGTGACAAAAGTAAAAATCTAATTTTGTATGGTCCACTGCTACAAACTAAAAGACAATCCACAACAGCACCAATATGTTTTCTTTAATAGAGTGAATTATAAAAAGTTATAATTTCCTTCCCAAGAGACTCTGACAAATGCTTCACATGTATTGTATCTCCCTAGTTTGTTTCCTGGAACTGTTAATATCAAGACAGACCAAAAAATCAACCAACCCTATTTCTTTTTTTTTTGTTTGTTTGTTTTTTGTTTGTTTGTTTTGGATTTTTTGTTTATTTTTGTTTGTTGGGGGAGGGTTGGTTGGTTCTTTGGCTTGTTTTTTTATTGCAAACCAGAATTTCATTAGTCCTTACATATCAATAAGGCATGAACATAAGGACTTAAAAAAACCCTAAACAGTATGATCTTAGTTTTTTCCAGACATGCAACTGCTCAAGTCTACAATTGATTCACCCAGCAAACTYCCATAAAAGCATGTAAAAGAATGGAAACAAGAAGTCTGAAGAACACAGAGCACTGTGGGAGTGGCTGTGAGAATGAGAATATTAATCTGCATAGCATTTTCGTACAAGTATTTAATATTAATTAATATTATCTTCAGTACTAAATCACTTGATTGACAGGATCTTCCAACAGGAAAGCCTAATAAACTCTCCTAACTTTTGCTAGCAGAAAGATTTATTGTACCAAGAAACTGCTTTGTAAGAATAAATGATGAATTTAGGCCAAGCAAGTGACAGGGACTCCCTCGTTCTGAGTACCTCTCCCACATGAAGGTGCAGCTTTGCAGCAACACATGAAAGTCACACCTTTCAAAATGGYATGCACAGTAAGAGACACAGAAAGGGCAAAGGTTTTTTATGCCCTCATGTGTACAACAGAACAATTTCACCCACTGAGTGTACAGCATTTCTGAAGCACATTCCAGGATTACCATTCAGATGACTGAGCATTTAGGCCACAGGAAAGCTGACTGTGGTAATAGTTCGGAGTTGTGCACTGTCACCCAGTAAARTGTAAAATTCCATTTCATCACAGAAATATTAAGCTTTACAGTAGACATCAGTCTTTGTCATCATCATGTACTTTGCTTTCCAGTGATGCTCTTGCTATCATTGTTAAAGAATACTTTACTCTTAAGCACATATTTTCAAACAAACCTCAAATATAAAAATTACTCAACCTAAAAAAGGATAAAACTCTTATAAAAGTCCAAGCACTCGCCTAGAAATTACTTACAAAGCTTTTATATAAGTAAACATGTCATTCAGTCACAGTAAAYGCTAGCAAGCACCCAGTGGTAGGTAACTTACGGAAATTTTACCAATACAAGCATCTTCTGTATTTTGAATACAGAATGTACAGAAAGGAACTTATATTGGTAGTATCTTATTTCCATTAATTTTGAAAACAATAAAATTCTATCAGTATAAAAACATATAAATCTATCACAAAGTAAAGARGAAATATATTGTTTATTCAGAAGATGTTTGTTCCAGACTCAGAAAGGAAAGTTGTATCACATTACCACAGAGAGAGAGATTGTGGAAGTCCTGTAAGTAAATCATGCAAGTGCTCAAGGACAAAATTTCTTCCATGAATTTATGCTGTTTTATCACTGTTATGTAGCAAGTACATTAGGAGAAAAATCATAACTTTTAATGGTCCCTGGATGTCTTTAAAGAAGGTCAGCTTTTTTCAAGAACGATCACCATCGTTCATATTTATGTTACTTAAAGTATCTCCCTGTAAGAACAAAAGGCTGGACCTGAGCAGTAATTTTTTTGTATCTGAGCTTCCCAATCTGTCTTCTATAGCCTGCAATTTTCTCTTGTTTCAAACAGGGAAAGAAGGTGCTGATAGTGACAGTTACCACCTAATATAGGCCAAAGTATGTATTTCATTATTATGGAACTGTCACATGGGAAGGCATGATCTCCTACAAATATAAGGCTCTTAGAAACGACACACTCCAGCCTTAATGAGAAGGGTGAATGCATGTATGCACTTCAACTTTCCTAAATAGAAAAGCTTCAAACACAGCACATATTAACTCCACACTGGATACATTAACTTTACAAAGACAGCATCAAAAAGATCACAACAAATAATCACAAGGTAAGGTTTTCAGCAATGAAAATCAGTTTATTTATTAATATCTAGGGTCACCTGACACTTTCAGTTTTGTCGGAATGGGATGGATAATTTCGCATTCTATTTCACTTTGTGCCCCTTGGATGAAAATTATCTTGACCACCACACGTAGAGTTGTGTAACAAAGTCAGCAATGGAATGTTGGCTTACAGGACCATGGTAGGGTGGCCACGGAACTGCAGAACCAGAGAGCACACATACAAGCAGGGGAAAGTAACATTTAAGTGACCCTAAAGGATTCACTCAAATTCTAGTGGATGCAGACACACAGTTTCTAAGATAATTTAATAACCCACAGGATGCGAACRAGCACTGTGTGTTAATCTGTCCCTGATCTTTAACTCCTATTAAAAAGCCAAAGGAGGCATCCTAGAGATGGAAATGCTCCATTGTGTATTAAATCACTACCAGCACATAAATCTGTACCGGTACATGGAATGAAAGAAATGTCTTAGACTAAGGGTAAATTTCCACTGCCAACTTCAAGACTAGTACGCTGCAGACAAGGCAAACAAGTAAGCACCCTACTGGGAATAATAATTCTGACATTYCTTAATTTCAAAGTGTTGACATTTTATACTATTTTTACTTAAATATGCATTTCAATTCTGCCCAAACCAACACTAACAAATATAAAAGTCTTCTTRTCTCAGGCACTGGTTGATCACTTTTCCACTTGGGATACTGCTTGTCTTCCTTTAAATAACAAATGATGACAACCAGCAGTAACAACCACCTCCTCACGCACAGGAAGTTCAACACTGTCACTGATGGGATCATTATTTCACTGTTCCTACAAAGAAACTGCTTCTATAAAAGGAACCTATCAACTAAAGGAACCTATCAACTAAAGAAGAATTTGTGGTACGTAACTAAAATGTGGTGATACTGGGTTCCACCCCCATATTATCTGCTATTTTTCATAGATACTCCAAGTATCTCACTGGCAAAATACACTGACCTCATCAGCATTCCAAATTAGCATAAATTGTTTTGTATTTAACTGAGTCCTGTAAATATGAATTAAGAATAAAGTTTTGCTAAATTATATATCTAATTGTTCTAGAACAGCTGCTTACTAAAGAAATTTTCTGAACCCTCTTAAAAAACTTTAGAAATAGACATAAACTGAATACAGATAGTAGATATAAATTGGATCTCTTACTCCAAAAAACTTTGACCACAAGGTCAAAGATTTTAAAGCTTTTCACTTTTACCCTAGTAATAAAACATTGTGGACCTAAGCAACACGTTTAATTATTTGTACATGAACAATAGAGATGTTTTACATGATACTCAGTGAAATTCTTCAAGAAAATTGGAGAGAGCAATTAAGTATTGCTGTAAGTTTCTATGGAAAGGCTTACTGCAATCAGCCTTCAAATCCTGTAACATGTAAGCCAAGGAGRTATCACTTTTTCCCACCACATTTTCTCAGTTTCTTCACCAGCATATGCTATCCTAGCACGTRGTATATAAAAATATCTTCCATGATAGAAAAAAAAAATATTTTGAACCTCACAGACATTATAAATTTGAAATTCGGTCTACATTATAAAATCCCTCAAAAGCTATTCAACATATCCACTATTGAATTTGATCTGTTTTTAAGACTCTGCCTTATATAAATCAATTTACAACTGTTATATTTAAAAAAAAAACCACTGCTGCTGGAGGAAATAAGTTAACRTAACTTATAAATGCAACATATATAAAAGTCATAGGAATTAATTATTTGTAACCTGAAGATCAGGCTTAAAAGTACATAAACAAACCCCAAATAATTATTTATCTAAAATAGTCATCTTCAGGTTTGCTTTTCAAAAATAAATCAAGTTATATTATAAAATAAATTAAATTTAAATTCCAAAATTAAGATGACAAGCAGCTAAGTGAAAGCTTTACTTTTTTCCTAAAATACAGAGTACCAAGTAGAATAAGTTCTGCATGCAAAACCAAATATTTGGAAGTCAGCAAAACACACTCAGAAGACAGTGGGAGCTTCCAGTTCTTTCCAAGCCTTTGAACTACTCAAAGATGTACAGTGCAGAGATTTGATTCATTTGAAACCCTGACATTTAAGCAATCACAAGAGTCCTCACAGTTGAAGGAAAATCTATGAGGCTGAAAAACCCTACAGCTCAAGCAAAGAGTTTTGAATTTTACTTCAAAGACAATACTGCCTTTTTATCTCAATGATGCTTTGGACAGAAAATAATCAAAATCTATTTATAGCCACAATCATACTACATATGCTTTAAACGTAAGCAGATTATAAATTTGTAGGGGCCTTAAATTTGGTTTAATCTAAAAACACTATGTAGAATTTTCCAAAGGCTGCCTTTTCACCAGTTTAAAGACATTTACTTCATTTGCAATCCAATCCAATCTTTTCTTCTAGTCAATA
Source organism: Malurus melanocephalus (assembly GCF_030028575.1). Taxonomy (NCBI): domain Eukaryota; kingdom Metazoa; phylum Chordata; class Aves; order Passeriformes; family Maluridae; genus Malurus; species Malurus melanocephalus. Next base: position 358,319 of record NW_026623802.1, on the reverse strand, counting down.
CCAGTTACCACTCCAAATTCCAAATTGGAATAGATAAAGCATATGAAACATTATCCAGTCACCATACCCCCTTCTCTTTTTCAAAGGGTTTTGTTTATTTCCCTCTGGATAAGAGAAAAAAAGCACAATATGATGGAAAACTTTCATTGTATCTACCAAAATTTATTTAAGAACACAGCAGGGCAGTACTCTTGGTAACAGACAAGCTGTTACCCTTTGTTCCTCTTCAGTCAATACAAATAGACTTGTATCTTTTGTCTTTGTTAACACTAGAAGGCACCTCGGGAAATTAGTAGAGTTAGGCTAAAATTAGATTTTGGAATACTCCTGGAGAGCCATAAAAATTCTCTCTCCTCACAGAATTTCATCTCTTAATTAGGGAAACTTTTTGTTTCTGAGTTTTATAGAAGACAAACACAAATTATCTCCTAATTCAGGAAGTCCATTAATGTCTTTTACTCACAAAAGATYTAGAAATTGACAGGAATATCAAACAGATAAGGTGCACTTCTGTTCAGTAAGAAGCATTTCAAAGTGACACATGCCTTGTACATTAGAATGGAGGTTGGCAGAAACTGCTTGCCACAAAGGATTTTAAACAACTGCAAAGTGATGTACAGCTTGCCCTTTGGCAGCCCAGGAAATAAGTTCCAAAGCCATTTCCCCAAGAGGATTCAGCCAGGCATTATTATACCAACAAATCAAAAGAAGTAGGGTAGCCTGGCTCAACAATATTTAAATAAATATTTTTTTTTTTATGCATGAGATACAGATCTCATTATGCTCAGTAAACCAGCTCTGTTAGTGGGGGAGCAAGTGGACACTTCTACCCTACATTACAGCAAAACTCTCTTTATTCCATCATAAGAAGAAATTCTGCTGTGGGGTAGCATCCCTCTACTACATTCTCCAGTCTTCCTGAATTGGAAACAAATCCCAAAGCCCAGCAGTTTCACTGATTCCACAAAGAACCCCCTCACAGYCAACAATGGCAATAATTTACATGAAATGTAAGCACTACTCTGCACTCATGTAAAAGTAATCACTCTAAGTGAAAAGAGTCCACATCACAATGYTGGAATTTATGAGATTCCCATTTTACTAGCTGGAAAGCACAGTGGTTAAAAGGGAAGTATGTCAGAGCTATAACCTTGATTGTGTCCACCACTCTAATTGGAAAACCAGATCTCTAAATCTTCRTTTTGACACTTTTATTTATCCCCTTCAAGCCTGGATCTGAAGCCTGAAAAATTTAAGTTGTTAAAGTGGTGATGTCTCAGCTAACAAGAATCTCTCCGTGTAGTGTAAGCTGCCGAAGAACAAAACACTGTCTTACCTATACACTGGCTCCAGGAGGGCTGCTTTAAGACTCAAAATATGAACTCACAGAACAGCCTTCCTGCTCCTCCCAGGAGCTATTTTCAGAGGGAATAAGCCCAGACATCAAAAGAATGTGGGACACTGAAAGGAAACAGTTTACCTGCCGCCAGCTGGTATCTGCTCTGTGTTTAGGCCCAAAGGACACACCCCACTACAGACAGCATCTTTCAATTCATGTCAAATGGCAGATCCTTTCAGACTTCTCAAACTGTTTTCCCCACCAAAGATTTACCCTGATTTGATTTAGCATCTGAGCTTACTCACAGAATTAGTCCCAAGGACTTGCAGCTTTGGTTCGCCTGATTCCAGCAGCTTGGCCACCATATGAAGGAAACTTTCCACAAATGGTTTTATGCTTTGAGAATGGCAAGCCATTAGAAGTTGATCCAGTGCCTCCATGGCAATTAAAACATAACTGAAAATTAATCAGAGAGACTCACATAAAGATGTATTGCATTTATCATTTATTCAATTAGTTCAATTCAGGTTCTTATCACAAAAAATAGAAAAGAAAGAAAGGAAAGCACGTATTTTCCACTGTATAAAAATGACACTTAGTGTTATTTCCTACATCCATATTTTCTCTTTTTTTCTCTTCTTTATGAGGGAGGGGGTGGATAGGTGGGAGGGGAAGTGGGGAATTGAGTGTTGGCCATTTACCCTTTATATAGTTATAAAGTCTTCAGATATGGAGGCAAAAAAATTATAGTCTGCGATGTTGATTTTTTGCCAATTCCTGACACTTCTTAGACTCAATATTTCTCACTTAAATATTTGATTTAGCCAAAAGGGCTGAAAAGAAAAGGTGTATTGGGTTWACATAGCCAGGTTTTAGCAGCAATGGGCTGTGAGGGTGCTTTCTTTGAGAATCCAGGAACTGTMCCCATGACAGACACAGCCAACTCCAGTCAGCTCCAAGACCAACCCACACTTTCCCAAACCAAAACCCATCAGGGATGCTGGAATTGCCCCCAGGTAAGCAGATATCCATAGTGCAGACCATGGAGGACCCTGTGCTGGAGCAGGTGGATGTGCCCTGAAGKAAGCTGCTGCCCATGGAAAGGCCCTGCTGGAACAGGTTCTGGGCAGGCCCCATGGAGAGGAGCCCATGCAAGAGCTTTTCTGGCAGGACCTGTGACCCCAAGGGGGACCCATACTGGAGCAGCCTGTTCCTGAAGGACTGCACCCTGCAGAAAGAAGCCACGCTAGAGCAGTTCTTGAAAGACTGCCAACAACAAGGACAGAGCYAATGCTGGAGCAGGGTAAGAGTGTGGGGAAGAAAGACCAGGAGACACACAAGATGGTACAAGCTGACCACAGTCTCCATTCCTAATTTGCACTGCTTGGTGTGGGTGGAGGTAAAGGGCTTGGGAGTGAAATTGAGCCTGGGATGAAAGAGAGGTGGAGCAAAAGTGGTTTTTAGCTTTGTTTTCATTTCTCGCTATCCTATTCTGTCATTAATTGGCAATAATTAAATAAATCCTCCCCAAATTAAGTCTCTTTTTTTTCCCATGATGGCACTGAATAATCTCCCTGTCCTTATCTCAACCCATGAGCTTTCCATTTTATTTTCTTCTCCATCTGGCTGAGCAGGAGGAGTGAGAGCAGCTGGATGGGCGCTTGGCAGCCAAACAAGGTTAACAGACCACAAAGGGACTGGGTCTGTCTTGCCTTCCAGACTTGATCWGAACAAACATGATGAAATTCCATGACTTGTTAGCATCTATTTTTAATGCTGTGACTTCTCTCCTTACCCATAGCGATGTCTGACTACATCCCTGCTCAGTCTCTCTGCAAGGTAAGCCCCAATTCGATCCAGCTTCTCTGGTGCAGAAACTGCATAGAAAGTCAGCTTCTCCATGTCAGCTTTAACAAGACCATCCTAAAACCACAAATACAAAATAGAAAATTATTATAATAGAAAAGGAGTTCATAGGAAGTATAAGCTTTCCAAGTGGTTTTTTTTTTCTTTTTTCTTAGTTAAAGATCAGGGCTTTACAGATGGAAATAAGCTTACAAAAAAATTTAAAAAAAACCCCAAACATCTGAGCAAAACAGCTTAGCTGCAAAAATCAGCAACATTAAGCAATTAAAATATTTTTTGATGAAATGAAGCAGCTAGCTTGCTCCACCATATTTTTGTGATGGAAGAGGTATTTTATGAGAAGATATGTARTGAGATATGTAACCAGTTCTAAGACACACTTCTTTTCTACTAGAACAATTTAATATTTTTATGTTCCCATCCCCCCCCCAAAGTCGATGTGATGCACAATTTTGATAAAATATACAAACAAGATTGTAGTCTAAATATTTTATATTGTAGTTTAAATATTTTATTTCTTCAGTGTCAGATCTTGAACAAGGCTGATCTCCAGGCACCTGAAGGCTAATTGTTAGAACAACATCAAAGATTAACATATCAGCTCCAATGTGAACTTGCAGCATGGATCTGCWCAGATGAGGTTATAATCATAGCTATCAGGAAAGCAGGATAAGGCTTTTCGTCTCTTTTTTATTCCTGGAAGTTCATGAAAATATTTGTTTTTCAAATAAATTACTTTGAGGCTTTTTAAACACTCATTATTGATTAATGGATTTTATCAAGCAATCTTCTCATASTTTAGAGAAGGTCTGTAACTCAAGAGAAACATCATGGACTGGCCTGTGTCCTGCTCTAAGCCAATGGATATTAACCAAAACAGAGACTAAGAAGTGCCAACTCAGGGCTTCTGAGCGACATTTAACTATAACACTACAACTGTAGCAATTCCAGGAGTTTCTACAACTGTACCAAAAACCAGGTTAGAACAAATAAACCCATAAAACGATACTGTTCCATGCATTCAATATATACTGTATCCACAGAAAACATTTGCTTTAAAGCCAGTAACATGCACTTACATAATCACTGGCACTCAATCACACCACAGTTTTTTAAAAAAGACCACATACTTTGTAACATATAAGCCAAATATTAAGCAAATACTGACTGTTCTGCTAACTTCTACTATAACAAAATATATAAAAATTTGATAATACACTTAAAAAGTGGAGCAGCAGAAGCATAAGCTCTTGATCAGTCTGAACTGTCAAACGATTATGTGCAGACATAGGCATTACTAAATTGTACACACAGTTATTTATTTTCACAGAGAGCAAGAGTTAGGCTTTAACACAGATCCAAGATTGTTGCAGTGAAATTAAAAGAAATAAAATTGTAAATGAGTACCTGGAGAAATTAAAAAAAAAACCTATCAGAAAAACATTTTTGGGTCACAACAGTCTACCAGAACCATAAAAATGTTCACAGTCATTAAGTCAAGAGTTAAAAAATTAAAATCCTGTAGAAAACCAGAAAATGCTCACACCTGCAACAACAAGAAAGCATTTGTATTTCTAAAAGGTGATGAAGTCAAKTACTATCTCTGCAGCAGAGACAGTAATTGTTTAATTAAATCTCTGTTTCTCTGAGCAAAACATAATAATTYTATTCTTCAATGTGCAGCCCTGCTTTGGAAATGGAATTAGACCAGATGTTTTACACAAGTCCTTCTCCAGATAAATTATTCTACTAACGTCTCTTAAAGCTATTAAGTGCTAAAGCAGAATTTATGGTAAAACATTAAAAGAGAAAAGAAAAAATAAAGTTAAAAAAGAAATTGCTTAAGCACTGGCTATAACCAAAATTTTTCAAACACCATTCCCTTAAAATTTAAAAGTCATTACTCACTTTTGGATCTTCAGGAAATATGTTATCTACCAGACGCTTGTAGCGAGGTCGCAGCGCAGCACAGCAGCAGCAAACTCCTGCAGAGAGATTTACCCAACGGGATTTAGAATGCAGTTCTGGGGACTCATTTGAAGGGACAAGCTGACAAGTATGGAGGAAGAAGATAACACTGAATTCAGCTTGCTATCAGCAATAAAGCAAAATCAAGGGAATTGAAAGCACAAATAAGTCAAATAAGCAAAACGACCATCACACATGAGAAAATATGCAAGCATATCGGGTGCTAAAAATGCACCTGTCATCCATACCTAGAAACATGCAGAAAAGACAAGGCATTTTAAAATTTAGTCMTATTAAAATCAAAGCTACTTTATTTGTGGGTTTATCTTCATTCTGAATGACTGTTTCAAAACATCAAAATGTGCATTGTGTTCATTATTCTAAAAAATTAAAACAAAAATGAAATTTGTTTTAAAGGTACCCATATAAACCAACAKAAACCATAATATACAAAACAAGCTCTGCCTTCCTTATTGCTTATCCTTCCTTTTACTGGGCATTGGTGAAATGACAGCCAGTTGAAGCAGAGAAATGAATTTTTTTGATCTCATTTCTACTCTATTACTAATGCATATAATYAGAACAATGCATATAACTTCAAGTTTATTAATTTTAGAAGTCACASTGCCTGGTCTAGAAAGCTAACAAACCTGCAAAGCATTGTTTGGTCTTTTTTCTAGCACTTARGACTACTAGAACTTTGGAATTAGGTTAATACACAGCACAAAAATAAATAATTAAAAAAAAAAAATTCTAGGTATCTGTCCAGCTGTTTATCATGGCAGACTTAATCCCTTTTTAATTTTTTTTGAGAAATCAGATTTTAAATGTTTCAGTGGACATATTACCTGATTAACTCACTGGTCAGGCCTCAGATCAACACCAAAGTCGCTCTAATGCACAAGAGCTACTCAGTAAACAATAACACACTCAATAATAGTATCTCAAGCATACATGCAGATCATGTCTTTCAAGTCTCRGCATGTGAAGGATTCACAGTAGCTAAACACCTTGCAAATGCCTTATTAAGGGAATCCAATTACATACTCAAATAAATCTTGTAACACTTTGCCAAAAATAGTAAAAAATGGAAAACAATAAAGGGTATCTTGGAACAAACTGATTACAATTTATCTGCAAATGCATCCAGACTTGCGTATCTTTACTTAAAATATCTAAGTAATCTTAGTGGTTTTTATCCATATTTATCAGARCATCCGGGAGATTCATTACAAAGACTTCCCCTGCTGCACTTGGTTTTTATTACAAGACTCTACAGTAGACATTCTCCTCTATTCCACCTGTTTTCTGATATTATTTGTCTTTTGGACAAAAAATGTATTCTGCACATACTTCAACAACTTATTTCTTCCAATCTATTTAATCAAAAACAATTATCAAAGACAGATCTGTGATTTTAGAACTGTACACTAACTCAAAGTTCTCCCCAATGGTCCTGATTTCTCCCCAGCTCATGAATTAGAGTCCTGTATCACCAGTAAGATCAACGCTGACTTATGACTTCAATACATAATTACAAAAACAAAAAGAACCACTCTGGGAATAAACACATGAAATACTGAGAATTTTTCTGTTAAATAGTACTTTGTTATTACTGTCAAACTCTTCATACAATTCCTGCTGATGAAGTCTAACAAATGTAAAAATCTACATTTACATAAAAGCTGCAGGTAAGAAGTAACTAATATCAAAGYTGTTTAATATGCCACTGGAAAATGTAGGTATGCAAAGGCATTAAAACCCTAACTGACTTAAAACAGAAATAATTTAGACAGTTCTACAAAAATATTCTAATGAGAGCATGCTGTGCAATATTTTAAAAGTAAACAAAATCATAGTAACAAAAGAGTACTGTATTAATGTCTAGTATATTATTATGTATGGGGAAATTCGGGTAAGACCATCAAAATCCACAAAAAGAACCCCATAATATTGCTAGACATTTCTTGATTTAGGAATGCAACTGTGCACTTGGCTGATCACTCTTTGTACTTGGTGTTCCTACTTGGTTTTCTRCCTTATGGTTGACCATTAACTTTGCTCCACAGTAAACAGTACGTTTGATTACAACTAAATATAGCAAAATATTCYAGCAATAACTGTAGCAAAATATTTTGATACAACTACCTAAAACATAWCAATAGCAGGAAAACATTCAAAAATACTGCAAGACAAGCAATTAAAAATATTTTAAAAATACTTTCTCCATATCTAAATTACAGAAGAAAATCTTTGCAAAGAACTGCAATTTAAATCTTAAAATGGTGTTTTAAACCCAGTTAATTACATAAATTTAACATAAAATCTGGATACAGTTACTCCTTTGAGATGGATAAAAACGATCAGATAACAGTACCAGCTCATTCTGGCAGCATTACCGGGAGGTTTCAGTTAATGGAAACATAATATTGTTGAAATACTGCTTTTCAAATTTACGGCGCATGGAGAATTTTATACTGCTTTTCAAATTTATGGCGCATGGTGAATTTTGACACCAAAAAAAGGCCTAACAGTAAGTACATGCAAGATTTAAATTTTTCTCCTCATCTTGGATTTTTGATAGTATCTTTACATTGCTATGTATTTAATTATAGAAGTGTTTAAATGGAAAAAAAAACCCATAAGCTTGTCAAAAATTCTTTATCATCAAAGTATAAACCTAAAATTAATATGATGTTAATACCATCAAAAGAACTTCCTACACTAAACAGAACGTTCAAGTATCAGAAAGTGAGATTTAATCTGTCAAAGCTTTCAGCCTCCAAGCAGAGCACTATCAGAAATAAAACTSACAGGCACTCCAAACAACACAGAAAAAAATGACAACCAAAACCAAAAACCAAAATAATTAACAGTCATGACATGGATTTTGTGGAAAAACTACTAATTATTGCTCAGTTATACAATTTTGATATAACCATGGAAAATTAATAAAACTGTAGAAATAGGTTTAAAGAATGTATGAATATATATATTTAAAAAAAAAAAGACAACAAAGCAAAATAAATAAAAAAAATAAAGTCAACAGCTTACATTAAAAATAACCCATAAAATCTAGGAACCTCTTACTACATAGATCAAAAAGATGAATTTTGTAAAAGACGGATAGAAGTTGAATAATTAAAAACTGATTCCCTACTTCTTGGATATCAATTTAACACAGACAAAAATATATCCAAATAAACACATTCGTTTCATAAATAAAATGCTTTGTAGGTCTGTAGAACACAGRTAAAAAGAACCTGTTCTACTTTAAGCAAGTTTATTGAGGAAAAATCCTATGACAATTCCTTTTTAGTGTTAGGCAAAATTTGCATTTTAATGGCCTCCTCCTTGCAGACATCTTTATACCATTTAATGAAAGTAAATATAAAGGTTAAAGCAATATCTACAGTCTACACTGTAATGTGATAGTGAATGAAAAAAGTTTAAAAAATACTTATTATTTGTTTCTCCAGTAGTGGGATTTTTATCAAATTAAAACATGCACATTCTCTTCAGTTAAAGGAGTCCTATAATCTGTATTTGACATGATAACACTGTACATATTTACCAGTTGCACAGGTACTTCTCTTTACACATATTTATTCTACACAACAGCAGTAAGATACAGYCCCCGCTATCAGAAAATGGGAATTTCACCTACCCAAACACATACACGGTCTCGGTTCAAAAGCAGAATTATAATCATAGGCTTTTTCTTGCTCAACAGTTGGAACTTGCACATACTGCCTCATCCTGGATATGAATTCACTCCCCGGGAACTGTCTCCTTTCCCAGAAATTTGCTCTCTCACACTCACATAGCGGCGGTTACTTCCCGCGAGGGCTCTGCAATACTGTAAGCTTATCTGATCAGCTCTGTGACATCTGCATAAAGCCACCAAACACGTGAAAAACTTCAGTATCAAATTCTGTTAACAAGGCCAGGCACAAGAAAAGAGAAAGGAATAAAAGATACATTATCAATGTGTGATTCACAGCTCCTTGAATGAAACTGCACAGACAGTTTCATTACTTCAACTTGCCTGAAACACACAGTTCATTATTTCTCTGACTAGAAGTAAAAAAATCCAAATAGTTTCAGGAAAAACTATCCTCAGTCAGCTGCCACATATCACTGCAGAGTGATAAATATTTTAACAAAACYTACTCCCTTGGTCTTCTTGTAGAACAGACAGAGAGAAACTTATTTAAGGCAGACTACTGACCAAAAAGACTTTTTTAAACAGAACAGCTTATTTTACCTCTAAGATTAAAGAAACAATCTAAAAATAATGAAATTTACATTCTCTCTAATATTACTTTTGAATTTAAGAAGCAAGGATTACAGAACGTAAATCATTAACATCCTTATGACACATCAGGKAGAAAATCAGTTTTGAGTTAAGCAATTCTGAAGTTACTTTCCAACTTCCCATGAATTTTCAGCATTTTATTGTCTCACTTCCTACATTACATCCACTTGGGCAACACAAATAAAGGATKTTCATAGAGACATTTTTATAAACCCTGGAAGTTGTAAGTATTGTTTTTAATAAAAACATAGCTAATAATTTCCACTATATAAAAAATCCATACCAATTCTAGACTCAGGAGATTAGTGTTAATAACTCACTGAGCTACACAGAAACTGTAACCACATAGTTTACTACAGGAAATCCTATGGTGAAAATTAGAAAAATACATATTACAATATGCATATTCAAATTAGTTGGTCTGAATATTTGTGCTACATCTTACTCATACAAAATTCCAGGAAAACAAAACCTTCAGGGTGGGTTTAAACATAAAACACCAAGTTCTGCCCTTTGAGTTTAAAATGCCACATTATTTTCTTCTTTATAAAAACCTAGGAAAAGGGAAAATAAGTCATCCCTTTTTATCTAATGCTGGAATTTCTTTCAATGGTGTCTAATATTGTTGCCAACTGTTTACAGAGTATTAATAACCTGAAGCAACATTTCATGTTCACACACTGAATATTTTTGCTATGTCCCAAGCTTGGATCTGGTCATCCCTAACTTTACTTGCTATCTTCCAAGCTTTTTTAAAAAAAATCTTATTCTATCAAAAAATGGTATAATTAACATAAAAGTTTCAATTTAAAGAAAAACATATGTTTTGCTAATACCAAGAGACTGAGAAATATTAAAACTACATTTGGTTGTTCAATATACTTAAATAAAACTACGTAAAAATTTACTTGACTTTAATACATTAAACTTTCATTTTACCTATTTTTCTGTATCCGAGAAGAGAAACATAAATAAAATAACTTTCTTTCAAATATCCTGGTGAAAATGCATAAAATAAGACTTTAACCATAACACTTACTATACTTGGTTATTTCTGAACTGTTAATATCAGTTGACGCATTTAACTCTGAACTAAAATGATTTTCAAGGGCATTCCCATTCCACTATGAAAAAGAGATCAGACATTTTATAACAAGGAAATTATTCCAGCCATATAAGGGAGTTAATTAAAAATATTCTTCAAGCTGCTATAAAAAGAACCACAGCTGTAAGGACGCGCTGATCAGCCATTGCAATGTCCCTGGAATGCACTCCCAGAGGGCACAGTGGACTCATCATTTAGAGAGGATGAAGTCTCATCCCCCAGATGAGCCTCTCCTCCCCTCACCCAAGTGTGCTAGAAGCTGACTTCTAAGTGACTCGTTTCCAGCCTCTCTTCATCAAAATGCAGCACAGAAAATGTCCAACATGCCGATGAAATCTTTGTCTTGGGAAAATGATAGTCATSTTGATGTGAACTTCTGATCCCCAGGACAGCAAACTCTTAAAACTTTTAATAAAATCTAATGGGGMAAATTCCACCCATACCTAGGTTCTGCAATTTTACATTTATTTTTAATAATATTTTGGTGTTCCGTTTATTTAAAACAAATGAAACCACCCCACCACCCCCCAAAAAAGCTTTCTCCTTAGAATTTCTTACACTAAGCTAAAAATTAAATAAAGTTAATTGTGGTGCGATTTGACTTCAAGCAGAGTTCTTCCAAACTGGAATCACAGAATCATAAAGGTTGGAAAAGACCTCTAAGATCATCAGATTCAACAACCAACCCAGCACCAACACCATGTTCACCACTAAACCATGTCCTGAAGTGCCACATACACCTTTTTTTTGAACACTTCAAGGGATGGTGACTCCARCACTCCCCTGGGAAGCCTATCCCAGTGCCTGACCACCTTTTCTGTGAAGATTACTTTCCTAATATCCAGTCTCAAYCTCTCCTGGTGCAACTCGAGGCCATTTTCTCATCCTGTCTCTTGTTACTTGGGAGAAAAGACCGACCCTGACATGGCTACAGCCTCCTTTCAGGGARTTGTGGAGAATGATAAGGTCCCCRCTGARCCTCCTTTWCTCCAGGCTGCCTCTGCTGCTCCTCACCATACTCCTGACCCTTCCCCAKCTCCAMTGCCCTTCTCTGAACAYGCTCATGAACMTCAATCTCTTTTTTGCTGTGAGTGGCCCAAAATTCAAGGTGTGGCCTYASCAGTGCTGAATACAGGGRAACTGTCACTGCCCTGGTCCGGCAGACCACACTGTTGCTGATACAGGCCAGTTTGCCATTGACCTTCTTGGCCACCTGGGCACACACTTGGCTCATGTTCAGCCATCGCTGACCAACACTCCCGGATCCTTTTCTGCCAGCTTTCCAGCACTGCATGAAATCAGCATGGAATGATGCACATCTTGATACGATGAAAAGCATGTAAAAGTAATTTGAATACAAACCTTTTGTGAAATCAAGAAATGACAATGCACGTGAAGTTACCAATAAGTAGGGAAAATAAACCAAGATAGTCAAATAATGCTTACCACCAAGCTTCTTCGCAATTTCAGAGMCAGTAGCAATTAAAACAAATCCCCCTGGAAGATATTATCTGTGGGACAGTGTGTTTTAAAGACTTCTAATCCATTCAAAGAAAGTTTTCCATTACATCAGATTCTCCAATTGCATTCCTTAAGTTCCACCACCTGCAGTGTTTCCATACTGTCTCTCCTTTCTCCCACATTTGTTGGTTTCATAAAGTAACTTTGTTTTACTTGCTCATTTCTGTTCTCCTGAATACCGCCTCCTCCTTTCCTGCTCTGAGATAGTACTGTCAGTCTCTATTTTTAATACAGAATTAATATTGCCTAAAACTAATCCAGTTCCAGTGGAAGAAGCTCTATGACATTATGAATTCTGCTTCTTAATTCCTGTCCTTACTTATATTCCTATTAAGCTGGCCAATGTCATTTACTTCTCATCACAGAAGCAATACAAAAAACAGCCTTTAGGAAACTGAAAAGACACATTTACATAAATCTCCTTGACCCTTCTTCATGACAGCTGGCACTGATAATCTGTTCAGGGAAAAAACAACAAACAGGCAAAGTCCAACTTTCATTCCYGCTTTCAGTATTTGGTTTGCAGTTGGGAAATAAGTTCTAGGTGATAAATCCAAAGAGGAAAAAAACCAAACACAGAGGTTTTGTGTCATGATGCTCCTATTTCTAAACGAGTATGATTTCCTAACAAGGTGTTTCACAAATCAGTGAAAAATGTGACTCAATTACTGGATTAAAGGAGACAGAGTGTGCAAGAGAGGCTCATAGTGCTTYGTGCATTTTCTGAAGCACATGAACTGCTATTCTTCCCCCATCCAGGCAAACAGCAGAGCATGGAGCAGACTCCAAAAACTGACAAAACACCCACTGTGCACATCCAGTAACACACAGAGCCAGGAGGGCATTCTTTACTTAATTCAGAATAATAAAAGCAAATGAAGATTGACATTATCACAGTAGCCTCTTTCTATTCCTGCTACTTAATACAAATATTTTGACCTGTCTCTGCCTGTCCAAACACCTGGCTCCTCCCAACATCTATGGGTACCAGTGAATGGAGTCTCCCTAGCACAGYGATGATCCTGGCATAGAAGCCTCCCAGTTCCAGACAATCCTGTGYAAAGCCTGGCTTCATCTCGACCCTAAGCTATTACTTAACCTAGATGAGCCATTTTCAGAATCCTGTATCCCAGGTGCAGAGTTGCAGGTGACAGAGGAGAGTGCTGTGAACTTCATTTGTGTTTGAAGGCCAATTAACTTGCTTTACACTCCACGAGTTCCACTGGGAAGAGGGGCGGCAACACTTGCAACCTCTCCTACCAACTTGTTCCCCCCTTGTTGCAGGTTAAAGAGCAACATCCAATACCAAAGGCCATTCTACAGAAGAGGCTGGCCCACCTCCAGATTGACACACACAGAAAGAGAGGAAAGATACTACACAAGGCATGGCTGAAAGATAATAGGCCAAGCAGCAACACTTCACCTATCGCCAGGGTGGCCAGAGATGGGTAATGAGCAGTTCTTGAAGGGTGCCAGAGGTAAAATTATTCTAAACAGGTCACTGTCTGCCTCTGGAGCCTTCAAACTATACTTTTGATTAGCAGGCTGGCCAACTACAGGTAAAAATATATATACTTGGCTAAACTGAATAAACTTTGGTGACCAAGTCCAGGCTATCGTGCCTCCCAGATGCTCAAGCTGGTCATACCTTTTCTTCCCAATTCCAACTCCAGGCAGCCCAGCATACTGCTGACAGGGACTTTGTTTATGCCACTCTGCCCAAGCCCAGTTTTAGTTTTAAAGTTTTTAATCTACATATTCCACATTTCCCATTCCATTGCACTTCCTCATACTACTGGATACAGCTTTTTTTCCCAGTAAACAAGAGTTATTTGGTTGTTTTAACACTTGCTGCTCACTTCTGTTTTTGCTACAGCAACTCATGTGGATTAAGCTATTACCTTCAGAGTAACACCCCCACGTCTACATGAGGATGAGAGAGGCATCAATGGGAAACTGGGACAAGAGCACAGGTCTGGACACAACTCTAGGAGTTACAATTAAGGGGACCTAAAATTCTCAAGCTTAGGGCAGTACCACATAGGGATTACTTGGCATCTCAGAACACAAACAGTCACTCAAACACCATGAACAGTTCTTTTSAGCAGTTTTAATTTCAGGGTCAGCATCACAAAAGAAACTGGAATGGCTCCTGACATATGGGAAAGTTGCCAAGATGTGTACAATTCCACCTTCTTGGTCAACTGAAATCTCCATTAYATAGTAATCTCTTCTGCTTTTCAAGCTGTTGCTTCCCTACACCCAGAAACTGACAGAAGAGTGTCAAACACTCTCTGCTTTTGGAATTATATGAAGACTTTGTCAATACTACATGTTTTCATTATYTGAACAGAGCTATAAGGATGGYACTGRTAAACTATCACCTGCCCTACAGATRACAAGTCCCCTTCAAACCARTGAGTAACTGGTCAGCAAATGCCCAGRGTTTCAAGTCCTCTTAGGGGAAGATAAACATCTGAAACTTTGTTCTTGAAAAACCTGACTGTGAAGATGCATGAAGAATTTTTCTTATGGCTGCTACTTTGCCCATTTTCTTAACACTATGCCGTTTGCTTTCTCAACCCAATCCACAGGGATGGAATACAGTTGTAGGGGTAAGACTCACAGATTCTTATGCTACTGTCCATCTTTTTCCTAAGAAAAAAAAGAAGGCTCAGACCAGTTGTATCATGTCCCCATCACAGGTATCTATGACTACAGTAYGCAGGATGGGAGGATTTAATTCTCCACTCCTGCCTTGCAGCTCATGCTGCCCAAATGCACAGGGCTGAAACAGACCAGGGAGCAGGTACCACACTGTCACTTGAAAAACAAGACATGAGAAGCATTTTGTGAGATAAAAATGCATGTATGTCACGATTAGAAGTCCTGATGATGAGGAAGTAGAGGTTCACAGGCCTTCTTTGGAATGAAGAAGGCAAGCTTAGCACAGGCAACTAGATTTTATCTAGTTCAGCATAAACCACTGATCTGTTTATAGGACATATAAGAGTTTGTTTTTCTATAGATCGTTTCTTCTATTAAAACATCCCAAATACCAACATAAGCATGGCCAGAGCTTCAAGAACAAGTTTTACCTCTATTTGAGCAAACCCAGCCACAGACTTCAGCACATACACACAGATTTTGAAAAACATTTCCTAACTAAAAGAAAAATGTTCTGTTCATAAGTAGTTCAATCACACATTACATAAATTTTATTTCCAGCACACATGCACAGCATCCACAGAAAGTAACAGGAGTGGAAGAAAGTGTTTCTGTGAATCTAGAACCATACTGTGATATTTACTGAGAAACAGAGTTCAGCAATTCCTCTGAGGCATATACACAGAGTTCAAAACATGACAAAGCATCTGTTCCTGTTCAGTAACAGAAATGTTTAAACGATATTGACATTACTGAAAAATTAAATGCCAAAAAATTGTTATAATGTTACTTTGAAATACAGTGTCACAGAGGATATTTAGGCTTCAGAATTCAAATTCTTGTTTAAGTATCACCAATCTTCAATTAAGTACTTTGCTTGTATCTATTCCTAGTTGTTAGATTTTCCCAGAAAGCATTTACAAAATGAGATATTGCCATTTGGACATGGAAACTTACGTGTTTCTATTAAAAGAAAAAGAACGTTAAAAGAATATGGAACCAAAAATCTAAGCAAAAAAATCTCTTTACATATTATCACGAACGGGTCCTTGAAGCTGCCAATATACTCTATTTTATGCATTTTCCTTTCTCTCCAAACAGCTTTACCTACTTTCTGCTGCCTCACAGAAGAGCAGCTTTTGAACAAACCAACAAACAGAATTTTATGCAACTACTTTTCAATTACTCACAGTTTTAAACACAGACATGAAAGACACAAGTTTCACTGAAAAAAAGCAACCCTCCTTCTACATTAATGTGTATTATAAAATATCCTCATGGTTGTTATCTTTCCCATTAGTTCTTAAGAGCACTTTGTCTTACTTCAAGTTTCCTCCATGAACTGAAAAGCAGCTTTTCTTCCAAAAAGTGGGATAGAAGGCCAGAACATATTCCTATCTAGAACCATGTATCTCAGCTAATTAAAAAGCAGTTTCTTCCCTCCTTTAATATTTAATGAGTCAGAGTGRAATACAGTGGATTTGCTCTTTTGTGCACCTTCAGTACCTAAAGACTGTGTATGTCCCTTCACTACCACAACTTCTGTTTCCCATGAAACTGAACCAGCCAGTCCAAAAGAGGTCAGTGTGGRAGACAGACAGTTTTGTATTTATACACAAAGAAGTAGTTTTATAAATACATCTTGTTAACCAATAAATCTTGGATGTCTCACTTTTCTGCAGAAACCAGACAGGACATCTGTAGGCACACTGGCTCATTGGTTTCTTCACCAATCCAGCAGTTCTTGTCCACAACCTGTACTTCTAACCACACTGCACTTCCAACACCAGATTCCATTTGCAAAAATTATGTTTTGTCAGTTCTGAGGAATATCAAGCTYATGTCTAAACCAATGTCACAAACTCATTTAATTAAAAAAACCACAAGCACACAGAAAGTCTCGAAAAGAGCTTGCACTGCAGYTATTACATGACAAAAGAACTCTGCTACTTCCATCATGCCAGACACAGACCAACTAAAATAACTACTCGTGTTTTATCACATATAAAGATCTTAAGTAGGGTATCACCATCCTAAGACATTTTCTAATCATTAGACAGTTATGTTCTAGTTTAGTGAATACAGGAAAATTTGKTTTAATAGTATMAATTATTGTCTATTTGTTTGTGCAYTTCTAACAAAATATCCACAAAACATTATCTTCACCCATTTCCTTATGTATTAACAGCTTTACAAAAGTATCAGGAAAGAGTACTGATTTAGCRTAATTATATAGCTAAGTGTTAGATTGGAATTCCTTACTCATTCTCTTACTAAGGAGTGAGTAAGCATTCTTAAATCACAACTAAAGATTCGGGGTGCCCATTTCCAGCCAAAGTACAGATTGTTATCAGCAAAATACTGTAACAGGTCCAAGTACAAGTTAGAGTCACAACTGCGCTCTTCTTAAAAAATAAAAGGACTGAGACCTTTAACAGATCTCAAGCTGGACATGAAAATAAACGCTGAGTTAYACARGTGCCAACAGTCTTGGGGTCYACTAGCTGTTACAYGAGGAATCACAGAATTGTAGAATATTCTGATTACAAAGGGATGCAACAAAGATCATCAAATCCAACTCCTGTGCCCTGCACAGRATAGCCCCAAGAATCACACTATGTGCCTGAGAGCATTGTCCAAATGCTTCTCCAACTCTTGGCAAACTTGGAAGTTTGACTGATATACCTACCCCACCTTTTCTTCATTTGTCTAATTCCTGCATTAATTAATCTTGAATAATGTAATCTTCCAGAAATGGAACAGCATTCTTTAAAAGTTTTGAGTGGTGTACACAGCTAACTTTCACATTCAACAATTCACAAAAAAAACTGATTTCCCAGAAAGCCACTGAGGTTCATAAYGGTCAATGGTGGGCAGGGAAGTTCATATACCAAGGAAAGGGAAGGCCAAAATACTTTTAAAAGCARTTCACCCTGGCTTTTCCAGAGACATGCATTTATTTAGTCACATAATGGAAATTTACCCCACTCCCCAAAATCAATTTTTCCTTGTTGTCATGCACRAAAAAATAGGACACTTGCATGCACAATCAGCATGAGCCTTCTTACCCTTTCGTCCCATGATTCAGAAATCAATAGCAAACAAGGCTGCACATGAAGATTAATCGACTGATAGTCGCAAAGCGATTTCTGTAAATAACAATGACAGCTATATTTTAATAAAACCTGAGAAAATGACTAAGCTGCATTTTAACATTTGGTGAAAGGTCCCTGTACAGTTTAAAAGCACACAAAGGCTTTCATGGGCACCAAACGAAGTTGATCTCTAAAACATTTGATTTTTTTACATTAGATGCCCAGATTGTGCACACATAAGTAATAACAGCTGAAGAAATAAATTCTTCAGGTTTCAAAAAGGAATGGATGAAACACAATTGTTCATTTCTTGGCTACACTGAAGTGTGTTCCAAAACAAATGGAAGAAATGGAAGGATGAATGATGATAATGATGTTACTCATCATGTCTTGTCTTAATACGAGTGTTCCTGACCCTGTAGGGAACTTTCCCAAATGGGGTTAGGATAATGTGTTTATAGAAAWGACAGCTAACAGAAAACAACAAAAGGAACACTTGCTCCAAAATTAATAAGTCATAAMGAAATCTATGCATATTCATTAAACATGGAAGAAACCAATGTGATGGCACACAAAGTTGCTTAAAGTGCCACAATTTAAGATGTACAAAGAGCTACAATTTTCCAGCTGGGAGTCCCTGTTTTGATTCTTTTCCTATCTTAATCAAGGACACATTTGGAGAAGTTACTATTTTTTCTTTTCAGTGTAGAAAAGACAATCACCTAAAAATTGGCTGAAAAAACCCTCTATCTTAAGTTTTTATGTATTGAAAGCATTTCTTGCATATTATTATGCAARGAAACCATTATATATTCTATGACCATAGTATTATAATAGTTACAGACATTCTGAAATAGTTGTTTTCCTTTTCTGACTTAGATCTAGCAAGTGGCAAACTGCTGAAAGAAGTCCAAACCATGACTTTCCCCTGGCAGCTSTTTTCCAAGTTCCCATGTACCTCAGGTCAGTAGCTGAAAAGGATATGATACAGGGCTTGTCATGTTTCTCATCCTAAGATACCAGCAAACAATAATGTCAGATACCCCTGATGTAACTCTTTTGATAATAGCTAAAATATGAAAATGTTGCAGAATTATAATGTATTTAACACTGTGGTGACAATGCTGTCATAAAATTAAGAGGGGTTTTACTGCCCATAAAATAAATAAAGCCATTATGAAGAATACTTTTTCAAGTAGAAGATCCCATTTAGGGTTGCAAAGTGTGAAAACTATATGAGAAACATATTCCAGATGAGGAAAAAAGGTAGGAAATTTGGATGGAAGGAGTGAAGACAATAATTAAGAACTRTGATTTAATTTTCACTAAAAGCATTAGAAAGCTTAGTCCTTGAAATATTTATACAGACACATTTAGGATCACATCTCCAGCCATCGCTATTTCACACGGAGAATTTTGTTTCATAGGGAGATGAATTTTMCCTTCCCATTAACAATCATGTTAATACTTACTTATTACATATACAACAAAACTACAATCACAAAAGACAAATAAATGAATTTCCAAAAATTGTCGTGAAGGGAGAAAACCAAAATGAGGAAATAATCTGCCTCTTAAAATGTGTTAAAAATTTTAAATGCCAGTTAAAAATTCACTCATTTAAAATTCAATTTCAAATGCTGTTTTCCCTCCTACTCTTGGCAAGMAAGCTCTATTCACATAGAAAATTATAATTTTAAAAGTCTGATAGGTACTTTTGGGTTTTGGGGAGGGGTGGATCACTTATTTATTTAAAGACYACAAAGTAACACAACTGAAAGCAGTCACATGCATAAATACAACCAATAATAAGCACTACTCAATTGTTCCCTCTTCTGTTTGCTTTCACCTTGCACCAAGCAAGGAAGCCACCAGAACACTCCACCTGCTGTCAGAAGAGCTGCCTGTGAACAGACAAGTGGCAAAAAGCCACACAGTCTTTGGGAGGGCAAGGAAAATAAATGTTATTAGTTTAATGAGAAATAATCTGCACTGAGCATGCCTGGAGCCATTCTGAAGTCACCAAAACTGCCACTTCAATGTAACCAAGTACAGGCCAGATAATGGAATCTTTTCCACATAACTAATATATATATATACACCTTTTTAATCAGAATGGTCCTTTTCCAACTGGCAAATATTTGACAGCAGAGTGTAGGAGGTGTTCATATTACTAAATTTCACAGCAGTAATTCAAAGGAAGAATGTGGGAAACTGACATTTGGCAAAATCCTTACTTTAATTATTTGTTCTCTTAATTTATATGTTACAGKCAGTCATAAGGACCTGCTAATCAGCAGCTGAAAACAATGTAACTAACGATTATTAKTCACAAAACCTTAAAAACTAAAGATATAATTATGTTAATGGCATAAACCAGAAGAGAAAAGAATAAGCTAACAAAAAGTAAAAAAAAGTCACACACAGAGCTACCACAAGTAAAATACATTCTTATGTCAACAGGTGCTCTCACCTGTACCAGACRTAATTCTTCTAGTTCAAGCAATTTCATTTTAGTATAAAAGCTGCTTGTAAATTAAACATTTAATTGAAGTCAGGGAGCACATCCACTAAGTAGTTAGCTGTTTCTAGAAAAGAAAAACCTCATTATCTACCAAACTGTGTTTCAAACATCTGATTAAATGTGAATATCCAGAACATAATGTTCAAAAAGAAGAGTCTTCAACAAATATTTTTATATGACTTAGTTATTGCTTCTTCTCCTTAGCAGAAGCATTTGTAACATTTCAATCCAAGTGCAGCCAACAAAAAAAGGGAACCAAAATTACCCATGTTCCATAACAAACCATGCTAAATGAAATTATCTGCACAGACTATTCAACAGGGAAATTGAGACAGCACAAGGCAAGAGAGAAAAACATACTGCCTAGACTGCAAAGGCTATTTGGTTATGTTCTTTGSTTTTGTTTATAAATAAAAACACTATTTAATCTTTTAATCCACAGTTTCTTTGTGATAGGCACATCTTAAACAGTTACTAAAACAGCTATGGCTCAAAACTACTCCTACTGTACTATAACAGCAATGACAAAACACATTTGCATTCTCRACATTTTAGGATTTGCATTTCAACTTTAGCTGAAGACGCCATCCATGCCTGTAATCATTTGCATCMATGATTTATGTCCTATTTGCATAAGAGAAACTCAAACATAAAAAGTTGAGGGAAAAGCTACACCTWGGCAAGGTTGATACAAGTGCTGCAACAATGATACAGCATCACACTGCCACTACGGATGCCAACACAAATGCTATGTCACGGCTGGTCAAAGCCAAGCACGTTTACATCTCAAGGTTAAGAGAGCAGACTGAAAATTTTCTGTTTGGGTTACTACAGCTGCATGGAGACTAAAATCTTAACATTTCTTAGGACTCAATGCGGCAGTAAATCCCCACATTCCTAAGTGGGATTACTAAGCAAAAACATCAATAGAAAATACAATAATCCGAATATGCAATAACAACTCGTGCAGAGCCCAGCAGCCATGGCTGAGCTGAGGTTCAATGAGAAGAGCATCCATCACCTCTGGCTAATAACCTTTKTTCATTTCTCCCCTTCTCAGTACCACAGCCCAGTTCTGACTATGTGCATATTTTTGCACAGTTAAAGTTGAAGGAGCTAAAAAACATATTGGCTGTGACTGTTTGATGCAGAATAACTTCAAGAATGACTTCTAAGGTGCTACCAGGAACAGCTGAAGTCCCCCAGAGAAACTAATTAGGCTCTTACTTAGTCTTTATGTAATACCAGTACCTGGAGCATTCATGATATTCTAGAACGCCACCTTTAGAACTTCACATTCATTCAACTACTGTACAAAAACCAAAAAAAGAAAAAAAAAGAAAAAAAAGGTAAAATTACCACCAAGAATTCATACATAAACCCAGGAAACAAAGCAGGACAATGTGGATGAGTGAGTAGGCTAATATGATAAAAGAACTTCACCAAAATTTCCTGTTAACTAGATATTATTTTTCTACTTCATTTGTAGAGAATTCATTGTAGCATAACAATGATATATTCTGAAAATAACAGAAAACATTATTGGAAAACATTTCACTGTAACAGCCTTTTCTAAGTTTTATTCCTAAACACAGTCAATKCACTTCTTGATGTGTAGGATGAGAAAACTTCATATGAAAATAAAATAAATTTTAAAAAAACACACAAAATCCCCCAGCCTTTAGAAATAACTGAATTTTTCAGTTTTCAAGGACAAACACTTTGAGATTTCAAAGTAACACTGTAGCAGCAGCTTGTTTCATCAATATGCTCTGAAAAGAATCCTATGGAACCTTTAGAGAAGCCTAAATTAGCAGGYAGAAGGTTTCCTTTTCACATGCAACAGAGTGGAATTCCTTGAGGCTCTCTCCATCTCTATTGTTWTGAGCACAACCAGCCACAAAAGGATGCTTGCTTGTCTAGAATTCCAAACCAATCATATTTCTTCACTGCCATAACTTTTGGAAGTAAAATATCATGAAAATACTGTTATTCCACAAGAATTGCAATACACACATCTGTTAGGTTCCCTTCACCCATGCACTTAAACTCATTAATATAGGCAAAGATAAATAAATGGCTGTGTACATCTGAGTGTCTGGCTACAGATAAATACTGCAATCAGCTCCTTTGGTTTCCTACAATTACCCTCTGACTGCAGTAATGCAGACTCTACATGCATTGATATTAATGACCCCMARSMWMARMMMMAMMKGKTMMAAARRAAAAAAAAATCTTATTTTTCCAGTTTAATTGGTTAAAAAAAAGCCCACACACCCCTTCACATGACAAATGTGACATRTCTTACTTACACTAAGGTATTTTACATGACAGTGGTTCAAGCAACACAACACAGAACTACTGAAAGGCACTTCTAGTACCCACAGTCACAGCTTATTACAAATCATAGCAAAGAACAAATGCTCAAAGACTCCCTCATGAAATTAAGCATCCATGAAATTCATTACAAACCTATATAATTAAAATGCTCTCGGTATGACTGGTACTGTAATTTTATGAATACTTCTTTATCCCCTGGATAAAGCAGATGRCTTTATCCAAAGACTGATGTTACCAATCTTATTAGAGATCACATTTTTTTTTCTAAATAGAAAATGGAAAAAAATAAATAAAKAAATAGTTACATTTATGCTTTTGTAACATATAACTTGATCCKTTGTGATAGAAGGATACCTGAAGGTAAATAATTTGATTCTTGGAAAAATCTGCCTCAAAAATCTCACTTAACTTCAAATGCTAAAAATTTTAAGCTTCTCACTTTTTACCCTAAATAGTGATTCGATCTTCTGTAAACATTAGTTCTAATTTTCCAAAGATACGATTATAGCTGTATCAAAATACCTTTTTCATTTTTTGAATATAACTATTTCAGAACATGGTCTAAATCACAAATTCTGTTATACTGTGAATTTCTAATCAAAAAGACAAATGCAGAGCCCATATTATTATTTGAAAAATATATGGAGATTTACAGAAGCAGAGACCAGATAATATTAAGGTTTTAAAATCGTTAAAAATTACAACAAGTATAACATTTCTCTTTCCAATTCATTTTTTTTTAGATTTTTAAACCCCAAAGAAAGTATCTTAACAGTAAATACCACTAAATATTGTCTTAATGTACTTAAGAATACTTACTGGCAGGCATTGTTAATCAGGGATCTGTCTTCAATTTTGCAAAAACACAAAAAACTATAAAGAAAACAAATAAACAAAGTCAAGACAATAGCTTTAGGCAATTTACATCCAAATATGCTCAGTAATTAATGCAGAATGAGCCAAAGTCACATCCTTCAGCTCCAATACCAAAGAGGCTGTTACCACAGAAACCCAGATATCCTCTTATCTGACCAGACTAGATGGTAGGGTTTCCCACTTCTTGAAATGCAGTCATTCTGTTCTTGCTTTTGATGTTGGAGTAAACATTTTTTTGTGTGTACTGGGACTTTTCCAACTGCCACTGTTTAGGATGCTAAATCCTGCACAGCCTCACAGGATACTTCCACTTCAGAYGTAAACCACAGCACTTCCCTATTGAAATGCCTGTGGGAGGTTTCTGTTCACTACTATGAAAAACAACTGAAAAACGTGTGGCACTTTCCAGGGCATTTTTCTCCCAGTATGAAAAAAGGCAGGTTTTAGATCAGAGTGTAAACTCCTATATATGATAGCTGCTTGATGGATTTTTTGTGAAAGGAAGCATATTCATAAAATTAATTCGTGTGAAGTTACRATAATCTATTTTGGGCATAAAAGTACTGTTTCATTAATTAGCACTGCAATGCAAATCAACTGAAGATTTTTCTGTATTAAAGCAGTGCATTTGGGTTTCACTAATTGCCAAATGCAAATTCCCCACAAATGCACCTTTCCACAAATAAGAACAAAATCCCAGGTAAAGATGCTGTGTTGTTATTTTCAAAAATAAAATAAAAATTTAAATAAAAGATATTCAGCTAATAATTGTACGTATATGCACACCAAAAAAATTGCAATTCCAGAGATTGATACTGTGAGAATAAGCATTCAATTTGGTCAACATATGTTTTAATGACCACACATTAAAGCAATGCTCATAGTTGCTAAAAATAAACTTTGTTCTCATTTTAAGTGTATTTCAATCAAAGATTCCAATTTCCTGACAGCAACTGGGATTAGAAATAGTACTTCAAAGTATGTTACTTAAAACATCCCATCTATGAGAAAGCTATATGCCCCTCTCCAAGGAAGGAGCAAGAAGCAACATAATTTTATAAAAGGAAACATGYTGCGGATTGTCACGTCCAACAGTCACATGGAAAAGCAAAATCTCTAACTCAGAATGCAGTTAAGAACGTAGCTGAAGCGTTGCAGGAGACAGGTTTACTGACATTRGAAAATAAAAAGTGCAGATAACCTGGTCAGAGTTTCAGGGAGCCAAGAGCCTGAGAGTAGAGTGTGTTTTACTGACCATCACTGGMAATAAGGAATTCAATACATTTTCCTAGAACATAACCACTGCTGTTGCCTGTAAAGTCAATTCATTTTTAGAAGATCTTTAGAAGACTTTTTTGCAGAAATTACTAGGAAAGTTGTATAATGAACTAAGACATATAGAAGATATCTTGTTCTGTTTTTAAAYAGTTCACTGGATTTTTAATTATTTCATGATCTGTAACAGGACCAAATATTCACTATGTAGGTGGCCTGACCTCTACATGCAGAACAGAGTACACTATTTCCTCCCCATAAAGTCTTCAATCACTGTTTCACTTGGTCCAGGACAAAKTTTCATCCACAGATGCTGTCATCTGTTACAGCAGAACAGAACTAAACCAAACCAAGAAGCTTCCCATCATGAGCCTGCTCAGCTTTTGTCACTGAACTAAAATTTCACATAACAAAAAAGGGGAAAAAAAACCCACAGAATTTCATGAAGTAGAACKTAGCTAATTAAAAGAGAGATATGGAAAATCGTATGATACCATTCAGTTTCCTAGTCTAACACTGTTTAACATATTCCATGTCAATTTGTGACATTTGACAGATCATCAGAAGCAACTTAAGGATATTAAACACTATGTAATGTTTTCATCACCAAAGCAACAGATTCTTAAATATTAAGAAGGCAAATAAAATCATATCTAACTTTCTGTGGAGGACYAAAAGTTATTGTGTTTTTCTGAAAGATATAACTATAGTTCTAAATGCAATTATAATCAAAATGGAAAGACAGTGAATGTAGCTTAAAGGGCAGATAACATAAAGGTTTTTCTTCTRAACAAAAGCTTTCATTTTGAGAAGCTTCTACACTATTTGGATTAGAGAGGCTAGGAAACGCAATGTCAATTCATTGTTCATCAGAACAAGAATAAGAATAGTTTGTTCCATTTTTCTTTAATCAACTGGGATCTCAAATAAAAGGATTGTTTACAAGCACAAATATTTATTATCACAAGATTGCAGAAATGGCATTGAAAGCCAAATAGAAAAGCAGAGATGACTTTCCTGTCGGTCTTAAAACAACAGCCCTCTTTAAAAGACGTTAAATAGAAAAATGTATATAACCTTGTGCTACAGATAAAGAAACCAAATTTGGCATACTTGAGGTTTTGAATTTTCTTCCAATAGGCCCTCTATTATGTTATTCCATTATGTAACAACATAAATGTTTAACTTGATTTTGAGTTTTCAAAATAAAATTGCCAGCTGGGCTCCTATTCATTCCTCCAACTTAAGCCAAAGGGGAGTAGAGGCTTAAACACCTTTGACAGCCATACAGCTCAAATTACGTAGGCATGAACTGAAAAATTAAAAATCCACTGCATATTACGCTTTTACATCACTTAGTTCCCCACTCATATTTCCTCTTTGAAAAATTAATCAATGCCTTCAGCTTTGAAAGCAAGCAAATGGCCAGTGCAATGCAAGATTAATAAATCACATGCTCTTTCCTGAATACAGTTAAGCTCCTACTATGATTCCCAGAACCCAAAAAATGCAACATAAAACRGATTTACATACCACAGTGGAATTCTGGGAAAGCACCTGACTTTAGTCGGTATTAGCCTTCTCAGGTGTAGAAGCAATGCCATATATGAGGCTGGCTGAATTAATGAGACTACTCTGTTCTCTTACCTAAGAGAGAATGTGACTACAGGAAACATGATTTGTTTTTACTTAAAAAAACCCCGAAGTATCTTCAAAGTTGTTTAAAAATTGCAGGGTGATTTTACTAAGATTAGACTGCTCAACCTACTGAGGAAGTAAAGTCACTGATACCAACCAAAGCTGCTCCTAACTCATACTACTTATAATTTAGATTACATAATTAGAAATGCAATCCCCTTTCATTATACTCGAACTTCAATTGCCAACTCTGATTAATATTTTCCTTTAACCTGCATGTAATATATTTTTTTTTTCATTCTTTTCTACTGCACAAGTTTGGATGAGAAGTAAAGAGAGGTTACTGTCCACCATGAACCACAAACATTTGCAATATTTAAAGCAGTTGTTTAATCACGATCTGTATTCTAATTCCATTTTTTGTGAGGTTTTTCCTGAATCAGAARTTCTAGCAGCCCTTTTTTAGACAAATATTAAAAGGCTTAAACAAAACTTATGGACTAGCCTTTAGGCCTATCAGGGCACTACAATCAATATTTCAACTCCAAACCACAAATTTCTCAGAGAAATTTTACCATATGTTTAAGAGCCTCCACGCCAAGTCTTCCAGCAAGATGCCCTGAAGTTACTTGAGAAAATATTTCAAATTATTTAGAATGAATTACACATGTTTCAGAAGTAACTACCTACAAAATCCCAAAGCCTTGGCTATTAACTCTGGGTTTATTTTACCTACTCAATTTGCACAGCAAACATTGATGTACCTTTACAAATTATAACATCTGGGCTAGCAAACTGGATTTCGATATAGGAACTAAAACTCTTGATTCAACGATACAGGCTTTCCTGCAAGTTCTATAACAGCATAGAGACAATCCACGCCAGGACCTTTTCTCCCTTGCATCTCAGCTCAAAGGACCACGGGATATTTTCTACATGTATTTAAAAAGAAACGTTGTAGACAGTTTTCAATAACAGGATTTCTGAACCCACATCTCAATTACCTAAAGCGTGGCTTCATGATGCACAATTAACTTTAAAGACGAAGCTACGAAAGATCACAATGTTGTCCTGTTGTGAATTTGCATTGTGTTCGGTTAACATCTCCCTGTCTTAAGGTCCATTTGAGGAAACCCTGCACAGGGAAATCCCAAAGTGAAGCCCTACCCGGTAAAAGCGGAAGATCCGCTCGCTGTCCCCAGCCCCGCTGTCCCCACAGCTCCCGTGGCGAGCAGCCCCGTCGGAGATAGGAGAGCCAGCCTGACAGTCCTACCGTCGGGRCCGTGCACCGCAGCGCCCACAGGGTCACACCGAGGAGCTGCCACAGCGGGTCCGGGCTGAGGCGATGTCCCGAGGCTCTCCTCCCGTGCCAGCCGGGCGGCCCGCGCCTCCCACCACCCTCTCACCGCCGGCCCTACTGGCGCGTCCTCCTCGCTCCCAAACGTGAAGAGAAGGAAAGAAGCGACAGAACGCGAAGAGGAAGCGGCTGCGAGAGGAACACGCATTGTAGGAGCGCTGCTCGGCTGCCCCAGACTCACCTCAGCCTCTCCTCCGACTCCGTTTACCAACCGCCATGTTCGGCCCGCCGCCCCGTTGAGTTCTCCAGAGCGCAGTGCACGCCGGGAGCCGTAGTTCTGTCGGGGGTCGTGCCGTGCCCTTTTCCGCCCATCTCTCCCACACAGAGGGGACGTCGAGAAATCGCGGCGGGTGAAGAAGCGCCCCGACACGGCACGGAGGAATAGCCCCGGAGCACGGGATCAGCGGAGAACTGCCTGGAACAGACTGGGGGGGTGGTGACAACAGAGGCGGACCACAACTCCCAGAGGCCCTTGCGCGTGGCTCCCTGGGGCTGGGGGCGGTGCTGCCTGTGTCACGTGCCCGGCYCGAGCCGTGAGGGCGGCTCGATACCGCGGGCGGGAGTTGGTGCCCGTGTCCGATGGCTCCGTGCTGGGACCGTGCTGGGCTCCCCTCAGCCATGGACTGACGGGGCAAAGGAGGGCAAGCGGTGCTGGGCAGCTCCCCTGAGACCTGAGTTTAAACGTGCCTACATCGGCTGTGATGCCRAACGCCGGTGAAAATCAGTGAAACCCAAGGCAGCAAAATCTCTTAGTCTGTTTTCCTTGAAATAATACTGCCAGCTTGCAAATCTGATGCCTTTGATTTTTCAGACAGGCAAGAGGAAATCTGAAGTCTGCTTATCGAATCACAAAATTGTTAAGATTGGAAAACACTTCCAAGATCATCAAAACCAGCCTTGTTAACCAGACCATGGYATRGWGTACCATGTCCAGTGGGTTGAACACCTCMACCTCSCTGGGCAGCCTGTTCCAATGCTTAACTACCCTTTCAGTGAAGAAATTCTTCCTCATGTCCAGCCTGGACCTCCCGTGGTGCAACTTCAGGCCATTTCCCCTTGTCCTGATGCTTTTTGCCTGGAAAAAGTAACTGATCCTTACCTGGATACAACCTACTTTCAGACAGTTGTTGAGAGCAAGAATGTCCCCCTGAGTCTCCTTTTTTCCATGCTAAAAACTCACAKGTCCCTCAGCTGCTCCTTATCAGACTTGTGCTCCAGACCGTTCCCCAGTGCTGTTGTCCTTCTCTGGACATACTCTGGCCCTTCAGTGTCTTTCGTGTCAGGAGGGGCCCAAAAGCGAGCACAGGATTCGAGGTGTGGCCTCACCAGTGCWGGGTACAGGGAGACAGTCAGTGCTCTCCCACTATTGCTGACACAGGCCAGATGCCATTGTCCTTCTTGCCCAGCTAGGCACACACGGCTCATGTTCAGCCACTGCTGTCCAGTATCCCMAGTCTTTTCCACCATACTCTTTCCAGGCACTCTTCCCCCAGCCTGCAATTGCTGCATGGAGCTGTTGAGACCCATGCAGGACCTGGCACTTTGCCTTGCTGAGCCTTGTACAATTGGTCTTGGCCCATTGATCCTATAGCCCTAAAAGCCCATTTCCTGTTGTCCTCCTTCTGAAGGAGGATATGGCAATCCATTTGAGTTTATATATTTCACTGACTTCAAGTCTGCTTATGTTGCATCTGTTAAAAACTAGCATTTTATTTTCTTATGCTTTAAAACTACTTGAAGCTTTCCTTTCACTGATAGTAATTCACTTGTGTTCCTTGAAAATAATCTCTAGAAATGTGAAACTGAAGAAGTGAGATGTCTACACGTCTCTCAGTTTTCAGCAGTATCCAAAAGGTGTTAATTTGCAAAAATTGGACAGGCTATCGCATGTGGGTGCAACTGAATAAGTTAAAAGAGTAAACTTAAGTCCTTATTGGTTTATGTGATTTCTCAAATACACCTTATGCCTTTTAACTCTTGGGGCCAAACATAATGAAAGTGATAAGACAGTGAACAGTCAGTCTTMCATAGATATGTGTATTGAGTCACTGCCTGCAAAGCAGAACATGTTGGCATTAGCAGGCAATTTATTAAGGTTTCTGCCAACAACAGTCAGAACTGAGATATTCCATAGACCTACATTTGCCCTTTGTCCTTTAAGTACAGCTGGTGATAATTATCCTCCTCATTATTTTCTGAAACCTAGAGGAAAGTTTCAATTTTTTTTTTGTTATCAGCCAAAAATACAAATGCATTTTATCATCTTAACTCATGTCAGATGCAGCTTTAGTCCAAAGATTGYCCTTCCAATCATCAGCTACAGGCAGTCTGCTCCCTTTATTGAAGTGTTTCGTTCCAGCTATTTGTCTCATTTTYCTATTATCTGTGCATAAGGGCAGGCAGGCTCCAACGTTCTCATCATGCCATATGGTTTCAGCAGAATGCTGGCAAATAGTGCAGTTGCTAGATGTTACTAGTTGTCTAAACGAGACAAGCAGCAAGCCAGGTTGGAGCCACTACTCACAGATATTAAATGTAACACTGTGAGTAACATCCTGATTTCTCTAAAACAGTTTGAAACCAGTTTCAGTTGCCTGACATTACAGTCTCTGTTTTTGTGACAAATACCCTTTATTCTCTGACCGTTTCAAAATGTTCTCCCCCATTTTTATTGTTTTATAAACATCAGTGAATATGGAGTAGCCTTGCAAAGCTCTGATACCGTAATAAATACAGTGTTGCGTTTGAGGTTTGTTTGAAGACAGCTGATACGTTTTAAAGCAGGCTTCTTTTATGACATTATTACATAAACTATGTGGTATCTAATACTCAATAAAAGTCAATAAATCCCTTAGCATAATTGTAGTGCTGTTGTTTAAAACAACTGTTTCCCTAATTCAGTTTCAAAACAGAGGAAACAGCTGTAGTCTATGAATATGTATGTGTTGATGTCTTTGAGCTTCCTTACATATTACGTAATGGATAGCAAMTTTAGTTGTGAATTACAAGAATTTTTCAATTTAGTGAGGACATTGGAAGAGTATCCAGACACCTTTCAGTCCAACACCAATTTTTCATTTATTGTCAATGAAAGATAGACCTGGTCCTTTGACCACATCAAGGCTGAAAATCAAACTACCGGCTAAGATTAAAAAAAAGTTGAATTGCATACATAAAACATTGCTGCATGGCTACTTTGCAGCCAAACTATTTGGTTTCACTCCCCCTCATCCCAAGCCCATCTAAGTTTTCCTTGCATATCTCCTGAATCTCCCAGAGAAACCACTTGTACACAGTTGATCCACATATGCRCAAAACTCCATGGCCCAAGTGACCTACTTTTAYRTTTCTTTAAAAAGTRATGGTCATCATTTTGGGGCAGGTCYRGCGATGGCAAAAGAGGTGATTAAAGGACTGGAGCATCTCTYTTATGAGGAAGGACTGAGGGAGCTGGGCCTGTTCAGACTCAAGAACAGACAGATGARAGGGGTTGGAGGGTCAGAGGATGGACCAGGCTCTGCTYGGTGATCCCYAGGAATCASACAGGAGGCAATGGACAGAAACTGATGCACAGGAAGYTCCACCTGARCATGAAGAAGAGCTTCTTCASTGTGCACTGGAACAGATTGCCCAGAGAGGGTGTGGAGYCTCCCTCATTGGAGATATCCAAGAACCATCAGAACACAATCCTGTGCCCTGTGCTCTGGGATGACCCTGYCTGAGCAGRGATGTTGGACCAGATGACCCCACTGTTGTCCCTTCCAGCCTTACCCAGTCTGTGATTCTGTGATCATTACATTAGCAGAGCTTTTACAGCTTTSCCTTGAGTAGTATCCAAAGTGTGAGACAGAAACATCTTGTTCTGCAGCCAATAATAAAATGTGAATTGCATGAGTAATTTGGCAGCAGCAGTTCTATGTTTTCTAATTGGATTACTAATTCACCTAAGACTGCAATCAAATGATCAGTGTTTGCAGCAAGCAGCTAAAGTGCTTTAGTTTGAAATGCTCATGGAGGTTCAAAAGGGTATCAGGAATGAGTAGTTAATCTTTGATGGTGTAACGGACTGAGCTCTTCAAGGTATTTTAAAGAAAAACTAAAGAAAAGTAAAAAATCCCAAAGAAATGAATGTACCTCAACAACAATATAGTGCAGGAATGACAGAAAGTTGATACTTCTTTTATACCTGCGTAAGAAGGATACTGTTAAATTTAAAATGTTGGAGATAAAAAAGAAGAGATAAGGAAATGCACAGTACTCATTAATATAAATGAGTAATGGCTGTATTGGTGAACATTAATAATCCAATTGCTGAACAGTTATAATTCATTATAACATTAATTTCAGCTTTCAATTGTGAAAAACAGTTTTCATTGCAATGTCWTCATTGCTTGCTCAGCCACCACTAAAGAAAGACACTCACAGGCATTTTCATGAAATGAAAATGAAGTGTGTTTTARCTATAAAAGACACCAAATAAATAATAATTTTTTTAGTACCTGTTTGTTGCTATATTTTACCAACCTTGCATGTTTATGGTTGATTCTATAATGGCTGGCAATTACAACATTTTACTACCATCGAAATGTTGATTACTGAAGATGTTTCTACCAGCCCCATGTAGCCAGTGTGAAAGTCTGACGGGGAGCAGAGTCTGACAGTGGATTGTCATGACCTGAATGAAGTCATGCTGCCATGCTGTACATGTTGAAACTCAAACATGAGCTAAAGGCAGCCAAGTGGTGCCACAATTTATGTCACTAATGCATTTTTCTCAGTTTCTCTGGCAGCAGAGTGCAAACCACAGTTTGTTCCTTGTGGAGTGGTGGCCAGCGTAGCTGGAATCGCCTGCCCCAGGGGTGGGAACACAGCCSAACCACCTGCCATGGGCTGATCCAGACTGTGCTGGGACAGGGAGGAGCTCCAGAACACCTGCAACATATTGATGACATTATTGTCTGGGGTAATGCAGCAGAAGTTTTTGAGAAAGAAAAGAAAATAATCCAAATTCTTCTGAAAGCTGGTCTTGCCATAAAAAAAAACAAAAAATAAGGTAAAGGGGCCTGCATGGGAGATCAAGTTCTTGGGAACAAAATGGCAGGATGGACATGGTAATATCCTGATGTCTCCACCGGCTAACAAAAAGGAAACACAAACTTTCCCAGGCCTTGTGGGGTTATGGAGAATGCATTTTCTAGTCCTTGTGGGCTCCCTCTATCAAGTAACCTGGAGGAAGAACCATTTTGAATGGGGCCATGAGCAACAAGAAGCTTTTGAGCAGATCAAACAGGAAACAGCTCTTAGGCCTGTTTGGACCGGACCAACCATGCAAAACACAGCAGCTGGGGAGCAGGGCCTCTCCTGGAGCATCTGGCAAAGAACCTCAGGAGAAAGCCAAGGTCACTCTGAGGAGCCAGAGTTATCAAGGATCAGAAGATCAGAAGCCCAGTGTACTCCTGCTGAAAAAGAGATATCAGCAGCTTAGGAGAGGGTTCTGATTACACAATGAGCCCAAATGGGAAAACCCAATTTCCCAGGAATCCTAGAAGATGTTATGGACTGGCCAGAAGCCAGAGATTTTGGAGCATTGCCTGAGAAGGTGACTCGTGCCCCAGAAGGATCACCATACAACGAGTTACCAGGAAATGAAAGTGGCTATGCTCTATTTATTAATGGATCCTGTTGTGTGATAGGAAACCATCAGAGGTGGAAAGCTGCTGGGTAGAGGCCCACACAATGAGTCATTGAGGCTGCTGAAGGAGAAGGCAAGTCAAGCCAATTTGCAGAGTTGAAAGCCATCCAACTAGCCCTAGAGGTTGCTGAGCGAGAAAAATGGCCTGTATATCTCTACAATGACCCCTGGATGGTGGCTCCTAATGCCCTGTGGAGGTGAACTGCAGCAATGGAAGAAGAACAATTGACAGCACAGGGGTAAACACATCTGGGCTGCTGCACTGTGGCAGGACATCCCTGCACAAGTAGAAGAAATGACTCTAAAAGTTCRTCATGTAGATGCTCATGTGCCCAGAAGTTATGCTACTGAGGAGCATCAGGACAAGGCTGGGATTGGAGTGGCTCAGGTGGACCTAGGCTGGGAGTGAAAAGGTGGGCTGTTTATAGCCCAAWGGGCCCATGAAACATCAGGGCATGTAAGAAGGGATTCAATGTACAAGGCACGTGATCAAGAGGTGCTCCTGACCACAGAAGCCATCACACAGGTTATTCAGGAATGTGAAACATGGGCTGCAATCAAGCAAACCTTGCAAGCGAAATCTCCTTGGAATAGAGGGCTGTGGCTGAGTTTCCACTATGGTGAGGCCTGGCAAATTRACTACATTGGATCACTGCCACGGATTCGCCAAGGCAAGAGCTACATCCTCACTGTGGTAAAGGCAACAAGTGGCTGGCTGGAAACATATCCAACAAACCATGCCACTGCTCGAAACTTGGGCTTTGAGAAACACATTTTGTGGTGACCTGGTACCCCAGAGAGAATTGAGTCAGACATTGGGACTCACTTTTGAAATACCCTTATAAACTCTTGGGCAAAGAAGCATGGCATTGAGTGGATGTATCACATCCCTTTTCACCCACAAGCCTCTGGAAAAATTGAGAGATGTAATGGACTGCTGAAGACACTAGATAGTTAGTAGTTACTAGTTACCATTAACTAGTAGTTAATGGTAAGAGCATTAGGCAATGGGACATGGAAACATCGGGATGCAAATCTAGCAGAAGCCACCTGGCTGGTCAATACTGCCGACTACCTTGGTTCCTGCCCAAATAAAACCCCTACACACTGTGGGAAGAGATGAGGTGCCTGTACTACACATAGGGAAGGGGTTGGAGAAGTCAGTATGGATTTCTGCTTCCATTAGAAAATCCCATTCATGGGTCTGTCTTTGCCCGAGGACTTGAGTGTACTTGGTAGGTAATGCAGAAGGATGGGGACACCCAGTGTGTGCCTCAAGGRGATTTAATCTTTGGAGAAACATAATCTCTGCTGTAAGTTGTACATTGCAGGAAGTAAAGTAGCAGGAATGACATGAACTGATGAGAATGAATTTTGTGAGGAGCAAGAAGGTAATGATGACCTGAGCCGGGCTGCTGTCAGTGCCCAATGATAAAGCATGCTGCTTCTCCTGTCCTGGCCACCCATCCTGAAGAAATGGAGCCCAAGTCATGCATCTGGAGGGGTGGAGGAAGGTCATGAATTGGGAAAATAATATTAATTTGTGAAAGGATGGGGAGATAGCAGTTAATCAAAATCTGTTTGGTATGGAGATGTTTTAGTGATGTACTTTAAGTTGTATGTGTTGGTAAGAATGAAGTCCAGTAATGGTAAATAAATACAATGAAATATTTAGAAGATATTTAAATTATGTGGGATCTAAGTATGATTCAAATGTATGGAATAAGGAATGGAGATTGTGTTGCATCTAAATGAGAGTTCGTTTCTCCTTAGCAGCCCTCACAGTGTTGTGCTTTGCATTGTAGCTGGAGGGATGTTGATATTGTGTGTGTAGTGTTTTGGCTRCTGTCGAGCAGAGCTGACACAGCATCAGTGCTGTCCTCTAACATTCCTCTCCTGCCCTCCTGTCAAGGGGCTGGGAGTGGGCAAGATCCTAGGAGGGGACACAACCAGACCAGCTGAAAGGGATACTCCATACCATATAACATCAGCTCAGATATAAAACCCACGTGAGGGAGGAGGGATGGGGAGCATTTGTCACTTAACAGTGTTTGCCTTCCAGAGTGTGTTGAAGCCCTGTTTCCTGGGAAGTGACTGAAGATCACTTGCTGATTTTAAGTAGAGGGTAATTTTTGTTTCCCTTTGCTTTTTCACTCAGACTTTTTATTTCTTTTTTTTTATTATTATTTAATAAACTGCCTTATCCCAACCGACTAGTTGTTTTCGATCTTATTTTTCTCTCCCCTGTCCCTCTGGGGAGTGATAGAGCGGCTTGGTGAGCTCCTGGCATGCAGCCAAGGTCAAGCCATTACAGTATTGTTAAACTGCAGATAAAATCCCCCGGGGCTGTGTTAGGACTTTAACTCTGTCATTGTTAATTTTGCTGGCAGCCCTGGCGGATGCAAACTGACGATATTAACCACCCGTGAAACGCAGAGCAGAGAGTTCATGCCAATTCCACCCCCCAGACCATCCAGTACTTCCTGCTTGAGATCGCTTTTTTTCCCCAGTCTCATCTCAAGTGAGAGCTCTCAGTGACAGCTCTGCTCACCAGGACGACAGCTGTCAGAGGGGCAGCAAAAATAGATTGGAATGAGTATATTTTTTTTAGAAATTCCCAGGAAGTGGTGAGCAGCCACTGACAGAAAAGTCTTGCAGATGTCTCTAGAGCAAGAATCTTAAAATTGCAGCCCGAATCCCCACATACCTTTCAAAACCATCGCCATAAATACTTGGAGAGTTGAGTTCCATATCAAAATTAAAAATGTCAGTATTACAGAATTCTCAAGAGGGAAAGGTTCTTATATGATGTATATCTGCATATGCATGTACTTAATGACAAATAATAGTGTATGATTCACAGATGTTTTATTCTTATGTTATTAATTGCCTTAAATATGCTTTGCAACAAAATTATTCAGAGGATATATTCTTATTCCCATGGACTATGTATTTTTCGTCCTTTCTGTCACCAGGACTGTCTATAACTATGATTTTTTCTGGCAGATCAAAGCAATCTTCATAGATTTTATTTTTACAATAGGCAATGTTTCTGTAAAGTAAATGGGGTTATAATACCATATTCAGGTGGGATCTGTGTTATTAAAATTAAACTTGTCCAACTGAGGGCAGAAAGAGAATGAAGTAATTAAGTACAGGGCTTTACCAAAGGAGTGGCAATGGCAGTGCCATGCCTCAAACATTCTATGTGAAACTCAGATTTCCTGAAATGTTATCTCTAAGGAGAGATAGCCACCTTTACAGGTGGTCACTCTGCAGCATTTTATGCTCCAAAATCACTGATTTTATGTATTAGTCAAGTTCCCACACCATTCTACTGAGCTGCTGATGTACCTTGGCATATTCTGTAGATTTTTGCTTGAAGTGTTCTTTTCCCTTTGCTGTAAAAAAGGAAAATAGTGTCAAAATTTTTGATTACCATAACATTCAGAAATAGAATCTAATTATTCTCTTCCACTTTCAGTCTTGGCTAAATTTTTTTTTTTGGCAACCAATTAAAACCCTCTAGAAAAGAATGAATGTGCTCCAAKAATCTTTGCTTTTGCTGCAAAAACTGTTTATTCTGTGTCATTTAAAATATCAATAACAAATAATGCACATTATGGCCCATAACATTTTTTTCCTTGATTTCTAAGGTTTTTGCAGTCATACTGGCCACTCTCTAATGAGGTGGAAACCAATAGGTCCATTTTAACCACATTAGACAATAATAGAGGTCTCAAAGGTAAAATGGTTCTGGAGGTTTTATGAAAATCTGTAAAATGGCAGCCAAAAGGGAACTGAAATAATGACCWCACTGAGAGGAAAAAGCTTTACATGAACTCAACTTTTTTTTATGTTGTTTGGCCTGGTATTTCTGTGCATAAGAGCTACAGACACAACCAACRGCAGACAGCGCAGATACAACACCAAGCCAGGCCTGACTGTGCTTCTTTCTTCCCAGATGGCAGGGAGGGAATGTGGGGGRGCTACTAAAAGTATCAGGGAATTAGATCATGGTGAAAACAAGAGAAGAATTTGAATTATCATAGTGCAGGTACAAGTACAGGAACGCAAAACCCATGCAAAATCAGGTTTCACTGGTTCCACTAATCACAGACCAAAAAAATATTTTTTTTCCTATTAATACCTTTTGGACAAAGATATGTCACATCCATTAAAATAACCAAATAAGTTTCTAAACAGCCTGTGGGTGACAGCCTCCATTGAGTAAAAAAAGACTTAATTTCCTATCACAGTGGGCCAGATTCTCAGCCTGTGTGAATTGGCAGGATTAATATAAAATTAACTGAGTTGTGCTGACCTAATGCCAATTAGCCTACTGGTTTAGGATGTTAAAAATACTTCCAAGGAAATACATAAAATAAACAAAAAAAATTAAAAAAAAACACCAAAAAACCCCTAGGAATATGTTTTGGGGAAATGGGCATAAAATTATATTAGGGAGGCAAAATATTGGCTATTTTAAGAGTATCAAAACTAAGCTATTCACCCCTTTCTATCGCAGAGCATTTCTCAGATTTCTTTCCCCTGTTACAGTAAATAATGTCTGTGTGGAGAGAAGACCTGGGCTGGGGCAAAAGCCTGAAGTGTGGACACAAGGAGGAGACTGGGACTGTGAGGAGAGGTCAGTGAAACACAGAATGGAACTGGGAGAGCAGAACCTGGGGGTCCCTCGTGGTGGAAATGCACTGGGTCATTGTGCTCACTGCAGCACCCTCCCTCCTGTGCCAGGAGCAGACACCAAGGCAGAGGAAGCCCCCTGTCCCTCTGCTGATCTTTGTAAGAAGAACTGGCTAACTGGAAATACTGGGGCTAGGGGTAGCTAACTAATGTCTTGGGACAACTCACATAATTTCATATATTTTAGAGCATAAATTCCCCCCTGCTCCAGCTGCWGGTGAATCCAGAAGATTTTGTTCARCTGTATTATAATCTTTAACCCACTCTGTCCTTTTAGATAAATTTTGAAATAAGGCTACATAGAATAAAATGTGCAGGAGATCTCGTTTTGAAAATAAAAGTGTGGATGTGATTTTTTTTCTATTCTTTTTTCAGTCATTAGTATTTGGGACATACGGCAAATTTACATTTTCCTGCAAACGTGGRCAATGTCTCCAGCGCTATTTAAGAAAAGCCAGGAGGTGGCGTGTGCCTACCTAATTTCGYCCCTCAGACTCAGGCACAGAGTTTTGCACTGCCAGTACCTGATCATATATATGCATTTGCTACCTCTTGGACTACTGCCACATGTTAGGTACATAGCAATTAGTGTTTACCAAATGAGAAACTCTTCTCTAATTTGTTTGTTCATTGCTGTTCAGTGTGTGCCCCAGTGGAGCATTTGTTACCTCTTCAGATTTTGCTTTTGTAGCTTAATTTCCTTGTGGACTTTTGCCTTAGTTCTCATCAATACTTATCCTAGTTCCTCACAAAATGTACATGCTAATTTGCTTTTTCCATCACCTTTTTGAGGTGAGTAGATAAGACACTTCTACCTCATTTGAACTGAGGCACAGAGAGATTGAGTTTTGGGACATAGAGTTTGTGATGCAGAAAACTGCAAACTTATTTTTTTTGCTTTCTGGAGTGTTTGTCTAGAAGGGCAATTGTGACTGCTCTACCAAGTGGCCCCTTATAGAAACGATCCTCTCCTCTCCTCTCCTCTCCTCTCCTCTCCTCTCCTCTCCCTCTCCTCCCTTCCCCTCCCCTCCCCTTTCTCTCTCCGCTTTTTCATGTATTTAGTTACATCAATATCTCAAGTTCATAAACAGAAAACTGTGGTGAAGGTGTTGCTTTATCGGGTTTGTGTTGGATGCAGCAGCCTGGGAGGAGGTCATGCCCTGGCATGACATCTGTGACTGTCAAAACCTGGAACTGGTTTCAGCTTTGCTCTCAGGTGTGCCAGCTGGTCCTGCGTGCTTCCAGCCWGGTTCTGTGAGCCATATGTCCTTCATTAAGGGTTCATATCAGGTGCCACCCTGAAGACAAAATTGCTTAAGGCCAAAACCGAGCAAAAAGTTGGCAGCCAGGAAGGCCAGCATTTCCACAGCTAGGCTACTGATGTCTATAAAGTAGTCTGATGCTGTCTATCATTCACATCATTTTTATTTAAGCACTGGAAGTTATCAATTTTGCTCAGAGTGATGTAGAATGTGTACAGCCAAGTGCCATATCGAGCCATGTAGTTCTTTTCCCCTGAAGCTTATTCCTGCTCTCTGGGAACAAACTCATCTGACTTTCCCAAGCTAATTGGGATGCCCTGTGAAAGAATCAAGGACTGAACATGTATTTAAATGCTATGGAATCTGACTAAAAAACCCGAACTACAAGGAAAATATAAAGAGGACATAGTTTTGAAATGCAGCTTTTTGATGTTGCTGAACTCTCAAACCACTTCAAAAAATGCTGTTCAGAAAATCACTGGCRGAGTTGATTTCTGACATCGCTTTGCGTGACAGAAGAAAATTCAGTGAAGTAAGCAAGATTTGTATACGTGTGAGCAGACAAAATTTAGCTCTGAGTTGTTCATCTGCTGTGACTGCAGCAGGAAATATCTATTTCTTGACSACATTCTGTTCTTTATCTTGCTATGATTTTGACAGAAGAGATATGACATTTATTCTGTRTTTGACATGTTTCAGGAACTCTTTCTAAAATTTTAAATAGAAAAATATCTATAGCCCTTTCTAACCAATCCTGCCTCTATGAATAGGTAATTACTGAGATTAAACAAGTGTCTCCAAATTGCTATATGTTCCAATTGCTTCTATTTTCTGCTGGCTTTGATTGGTCTTCTAAAGAAAGCATGAAAAAGATATTTGCTTTGCTTTTGAGAGCCTGCAGAAGATATGAGTTTCCTTTCAGGAATAGCAACAATTTGCTGTTTCTGAGGAATAAAAATTTTATTTTGAGATCTTGAACTGATTTTACTTCAAAGTTTCTGAATCAAGAGAGCTTGTATGTATTTTTAATCTTCTAAATTCAAATTCTCATGGCATTGAAGAAAATAAAAACAGCAAACAAAAAATTCTAGTTGAGTTAAAATAATAATGACTCCTTTCTCTAAGAAAAGTGTAATTCATGAAACGAATTGCTGTGCCTGATCCTTAATCTTAGTTCTCAAATCTTGCAACAATAATAGCAGATAATTTTTTCTAGTCCTTTATATGGTACTATTGGAGATGTTCAGTTCTTAATCTAAGACTGCAAATATGAATAAACCATGATCTTGCTGGCAGATAATCCTTTGACTTTAGCAGGACAGTGATTACWTTCACAAGTCTCTGCAGCACAAATGTGAACAGGACTAAGACAAACCTTAGGTTTGCTTATTTCTGTTTCTGAATTTTACTGAATTCTAATTACTGAATTTTCCAAGAAGAGATAATTTCTTTATGAACTTTGTAAACATTCGCTCTTTTTTTGTTTCATTCATGAGCCACAAAAAACCATGAAAAATCCTGCACAGTATTTGTAGTACTTGTGTCTAAATTGTGAATGGTATATTTAATATACCTGAATATATGAATTGAATATACCTGTGCCTGAAGGGGGCTTAAATGAAGGATGGGGCAAGACAGTTTAAAAGAGCATGTAGTGACAGGACAAGGGGAAATGGGCTCAAATTGAAAGAGAGTAGTTTAGATTAGATAGGAAAAGTCTTTACTGTCAGGGTGGTGAGACACTGAAACAGGCTGTCCRGGGAATTGGTGGATGCTCCATCCCTGGAAGTGTCCAAGGCCAGGCTGGACAGGGCTTTGAGCAGCCAGGGCTAGTAGAAGGTATCCCTGCCCATGSCAGGGGGTTGRARCTGGATGATCTTCGAGGTCCCCTTCCAACCCAGGCCATTCTATTGTTCTATGATAATGCTTTTTATCCTAAGAAGCTAGACAGATTTTATAGAGACTCTGGAAGAATTTCTTCCCAGCTACTTGCCTTCCAGTCATTTATAGGATGCCTTGCACATGATGATAGTAACTTGAACTGTAAATAGTT
Source organism: Malurus melanocephalus (assembly GCF_030028575.1). NCBI lineage: Eukaryota > Metazoa > Chordata > Aves > Passeriformes > Maluridae > Malurus > Malurus melanocephalus. The sequence continues at coordinate 316,719 of NW_026623802.1, read as the reverse complement.
CAGTGAGTGAAAGGCAGWTGCATCATGCTCTAAGTATCTGAAKTTTTTGTTTAAAAGTTCTCATTGTGTTTTTCTAAGAAGCCCAGAAAATAGTGAATAACTCTTTGCTKCTTTTACAGGGTATTGTTTAGAACAGGTTTGTATATGGAGAGGAAAGCAGATAGGTGTGGCCATTAGAAACACCATTTCTTTTTTGTCAYAAGAATTTTTTTTGAGTATAGACTTTAATCTATATGTAACATTTTGAATCTTCACAAGAAMAAAATGGAGTAAATGAAATATCTACTTTTATCTTAAAAGATTCCTAGAAGTATACTGTAGTAACTATTGCAATATCCTGTAGCTTTCTTACTTTCAATTTATGGAGGTATAACTGATTACTTTAATAACAGTCATCTCTTTCCCCCCCATAACATGGTTTTSTTGTTCAGATGAGTGCATAGAATTGGCTGATAAAAATGTGAAATTTTACTTGTGTTGTTTTTGATCTGGTATGCAGTGTATGCATCACTAAAATGTGTGGTTCCACACAATGGATACTTTTAACACCAGGAATATTATGTGGCAAAAATTTGTAGAGACAAAACAAGTGTAAGTCATCTGGAGCTAAAAAGTTCCTCCTCAGGAACTTATTAATTTTTTTCATTATRTTACAGAAAGGCCTGTTTAAATTCATTTGTGTCCAAGACATAGGAAAGGGRTTCTAACTCACCGCATAACCACTCCCTTAGTGTTTGTGCAAAATATAGCCCAAGTGAGATACGTCTGGTTTTTCATTTGCTTGCCTTTTACTGACATTAATCAAATCTACAGAACTTCAAAATAGTTTGGTAGATAAATCTGTCAGGTTTGCCTCTTTCCCTCCCTCATTCCTTCCCTCCTTCCCTTTTGTGTGATGACATTCACTCTGAAGTTGGAAAGTAATTCTATCATGTGTTTCATCAGTATGACTAATTATGGATGACAGTACTATCTCCTTATGGTTTTTGAAAACACAAAAGCTGATTTCACAAGGAATAAARCTTGACAAAATGAAAGGTCTGTCTTATACTTCTCTGGTCTTTCATGTTATGGTTAATGGATTTTGTTATCTATATTTTAGAGTAAAAGGAGAACATTGCTCATAGGAAGTGTTTCTCACTTAGACCTAATCTAAAATTTGTTTTGCTTGTAATATGCATTTTTTTAAAATCAGTTATTTAAAACAAACCACAACTATCAACAKGTGTATTGGAGAGTAACCCACAGCTGTGACAAAAAATACTGTGCCCTGCTGTAATTCTCAGCCACCTCAGTCATTTCCTGACCATCTTCAGATGTTTTGCAGCTACAAACACACTTGCAAATGCATCTAACCAGATTTAACATAGGTTCATTCTACAGGCATAGGATAAAGTGTTTGCTTGTCACTGCTCATAGTTGACGTGTGTTACCCACCAGATGTATTAACAGCATTTGCAGTTTAATCCATCTTCAGTATGATTTATACTGGCAAATCTATTATCTCCAAATGCAGGAGCTGATTTTGGATAGTGTCCAAAGAATTCATTGCTTTGCATGTTTGATCTGACTTCTGTCAGGGAATCTAAACATGTTCTGGTCCCCTACAAGTGGGCTGTGGTCTCAGGAATTGCCCTACAGCTTCAGTGTTGCTTTTTTAGTATTTTAAAAAGTGCTCTTTTTGTATTTTAAAAGTGCTCTTTTCGTATTTTAAAAAGCTACAGAGAACAGGCCTTAGCTTACAACTAGTGCTTGTGCACTTGATTCTTAAGTGAAAGCTGAGTGAAACACATTTTTGTTGTATTAACAATAGCGTTTTTAATGGCAACATAAAAAGCAAACTACRTACAGTTTTGTTTTTTGGTACTGTATAAAATGCAAAAGATTAACCTGAGATCTCCTACTACTTTTAGACGGATGTTGGTCCCTAATTGCAAACTTCTGATGCAATTACTCAGTCACTTTCATGTTACCTCTACTTATTATTGGCTCAGAAGGCACTTCAATATTCCCTGTAGTCTTTCAAAGGGTAGGTGGAAAGCATTGCAGTCACATAATCAAAGCCTTTTTGAAGAGAAAGCTTTATCTCCCTATTTGACCTTCTTTAGAGGAACAGCCTTGCATAAACTTCTCTTCCCTCCCAGCTATAGTGCTGTRGAAGCCATGTGCTGTAAGAGACAGTATTTCCTACCTCATCAGTCCCATTCCACAGAGTAGTGGTCCATAAAATTACACCTTTCCACTTGGCTGGCAACATGCTTTCATTTTTCTCCCTCATATAGAGCAGAACTTTATAAAGTGAAAGGAAGAATAAAAATACATGAAGAGACAGTTGGTTTTGGTTTTTTTTTTTTTTCTTTATAAAGTGAAAGGAAGAATAAAAATACATGAAGAGACAGTTGGGTTTGGGTTTTTTGTTTTTTTTTTTGTTTGGTTTTTTTTTCCTACAAACTCTGTGTAGTGACAAGAAGCAACTTTACTTACAAGTCAGAAGAATCATAGAATCACAGAATGCCTTGTGTTGGATTGGACCATAAAGATCATTTTGTTCCAACCCCCCTGTCGTGAGACGCAATATCCTGTATTTGAAACAAGTTGGAATTGAAAGAAAAAAAACCCCAACAGTTGTTTCACATTTATTCTTGACTTCAACCTTCATTTTACCTCTCAAAGAAGATTAAGAAATTGAAGGACTCCAGCAATCTCTCACCTTCAGCCTCTTGGGCATGTGTTAGGGAGGGTTCACTCATCTGAGGTTGCTTTTATTCTCCCACAGACTACACTGAGAATGTATTTATGTGATTACCTGTCCAACATGAAGAGTATTTTCCCACAACTCTCTGTGTATTTGAAATGCTTGACAGATAAGAATTCTGATCAGCAATGCTTGAACAGGTACTTTCTTTAATTCTGAGGATAGATTACCATGATATCATGAAATAAAATGTAGCTGGGTGAAACTATGGCAGGGACAATGTAGGGGACAGGAGATGAGGTAAAGGTTGGGGAGAACTTGAGGACCAGGAATAATTTCTCTGTGCTGCTCCCTGAACGTTWTCTCAGGCACAGCATTTCATCCCAGCTATGTCTCCAGCTGTGATGGCTGTCTGGAAAGGTGACCTACTTACATTTCTATCCTATGCCTTGCTGAGGAATAACACCCAACAGATCAGGAAASTGCTATAAGAAATCAAAATCTTAGCTGAAAACTCACGCTGCTTGGGTGATGTGGTGATAGATTTCCTGTGRTGATGATGAGTCTGGTGAGAAAAGAATTGAGGGCAGTAACCGGTGTCACCCAGGCTACTCTACTGTGACTTTGAATTCAAAATGACAAGCAGCTCAAAAAAGATTGCCCATCACACAGCTTYCCCCCTAATGTGTGAAGTCTCCTTAAGTTTCAAGCTAATTCAGCTTAGTTTGGGATGTGCAAACAAATCCCGTATTATGGATTTATACGTTCATAAAATAAACTGTTACAGGTTCATTGTTACACCTGCAGAAGTGAATGGAGCAGTTTGATGATAAAAAGCTCACAGTTCCTCATCTGTTTCATACTGACTCACCCTTCAGTGTTACATTAAGTGTTGGAGCACTTCAGGTTGTTCTGATAACTTCTGTCTCTGGAGAGAATCCAAGAAAGATGAAGCTGGGGTGAGAGGAACATGAAGGATGGAGGAAACATCAGTACCATTCTTTTATCACCCCCTTCTACTGATCCTGAAAAAGCCTGGTTTTGGCCCCATCARCAGCTCTCAGGTGCCAGGGAGGCTTAAGAGCATTCTCTACAGTATTTCTGCCACCCTTCAGGGACTGCTGTGTGATGAGAGTAAGGGAAGGGGACAGACAGGAGGCAGGACACTGTGCCCCCAAGCTGTGAGTACATTTGGAACTGGGAAATGAAAAGCAGGGAAGAGTCGCMAGGCTTCAAATATTTGCATTTCACAGAATAAATCCCCAGTGTTTTGCCCACAAGGAAGAACTGAAATTTGGGAAATGTTTAAGGGATAACAGTAGCCCTCTCCCAGGCATAGATTCTGCCTTTTCTAGGGCTGACCCAGTTCTGTTCCTCCTTTAGTGAGACAGTATCTMACTAGAATAATGACATGTCTCAGTTCATACACAATGTCCCTTGTCATTGSTAAGATTCAGAATATAATTTAGTTATAAATATAGCTATTAATTTCAGGRTCTCTAGGGATCTGCTGAGACACTGATGCCTAGTTCTTGCATTACTTTACAATGGGTTTTACACCATCAGATTGCAGAAACATTTTTACACATTCCTTATTTTAGATTAACAAGTGTATTTGCAGGAACTAAACTTTCTAACAGAACATTTTCTTGCAAATATACCTTTCCTATAAAACTCGTTGCCTGGCTAAAAAATACAGTTTGTATAAAATACTCTTGTCATAAATAAATGTACTCTCCATGAGCAGGGACTCAGGACTTCACCTCACCCTAACAGGTTCTTAGGKGCATCAGTTCTCATGTTCCCCAWATTTGGGATGSAAYCAGTAATTGCAATATCCTGYATACARAATATTCTCTTCCACTGATCCAAAYCACTTGTACTGGAGCMAGATRTTCTGATAATATGGCAAACTGGCCATCCTGATACCTGCTATCTTGGCTGTTATGGCATGCAGAGCATCAGTGATGCAAGTATTAAAAATGTATTAATCTGTGGTGCTCATTTTCCTTCTTCTYCCAAACTATGAGGCTSGCTTWACTATCATAACATTTAAGCAATGATAGCAAGAATTAGATTTTTCTTATTTCCTTCAGATATTTGAGATTATTATAAATTGTATTTATGTCTTATTTCAAGCTTTTATTCATGGCAATCAGAGACAGCTTCTTATGTGGAAGTTTATTTTTAAAATCCAGTAGCCAGGACTTTGCTACMAAAATAGAATTATAGCACCATGGAATGATTTGGGTTGGAAGGAACCTTAAAGATTGTCTTCTTCCAACCTCCCTGCTGTGGGCAAGGAACACCTTGCTAGACCAGGCTGCTCCAAGCTCCTTCCAACCTGGCCTTGAACATTTCCAGGGATGGAACAGCCACAATTTCTGTGGACAACCTGTGCCAGTGCCTCGTCATCCTCACAGTAAAGAATTTCTTGCCAACATCCAATCTAAACCTACTTTATTTCAGTTTGAATCCATTTTCCCATGTCTTTTCACCACCTGCTTTTGTAAATAGACTTCACTTTTTTTTTTGTAGGCTCCCTTCAGGTACTGGAAGGCCATAACTATATCACCCCTAAGCCTTCACTTTTCCAGGTTGCAAAATCCCAATTTTTCCAGCCATTCCTCATAGGAGAGGTGCTCCAGCCCTCTGATGATCTGACTCACTCCAAGAAGTCGAAGTCCTCCCTGGGCTGGGTCCCCAGAGGTGGATGCAGCACTGCAGGTGGGGTCTTTGCAGAGCAGAGCAGAGGGGCAGAGTCCCCTCCCTGTCCTGCTGCCCACAGTGTTTTTGATAAAGCCCAGGACACGTTTGGGTGACTGAGCTGTAAGTGCACATGCCTGGGTCACATCCAGTCTCTCATCCACCAGCACCCCCAAGTCCTTCTTGGCAGGGCTGCTTGATCTGTCCACTCATCAAATCCTTCTCTCTCCAATTTAGAGAGAAAGAGATTGTGGGGGTCCCTTCTGTCAAAGGCTTTACAGAAGCCCAGATAAGTGACATTGGTAGCCCTTCCCTTGTCCACTGATGTGGTCACTCCATCACAGAAGGCCACTTGGTTGGTCAGGCAGGATTTACCCTTTGGCTGTGCCGATTCATTTCCCTGTTCTCCATATACCTTAGCATGGMTTCTAGGAGGATCTGTTCCATGATCTTCCCAAGCACAGAGGTGAGGCTGAAGGCTCGGTAGCTCCCAGGGTCCTCCTTTCTACACTCTTTAAAATTGGCTGCAATGTTTCCCTTTCTCCAGTCACCAGGATCTTCACTGGACTGCCACGACTTTTCAAATACCATGAAGAGTGACTCAGCAGCTACATCAGCCAATTACTTCTGCACTTATTTCTGGTTTCACTTTGTCAGTGATGTCCACCATCTTCTGGCTGCCTCTTYAGCATCCCATTGGGCATCACAAAAACTTTGGTACCCTAAAAGGTCTCCTCAGAGTCTTCCAGCTTTCATCTTTCCATATTTGGCCTATATCTAGTCCATCAGGGCTATTTGTGAGAAGCATTGGGTCAATCACTGGGAGGTTCATGTCCAAATGGAAATAGGTGACATCATGAATAATCAGGACAGGCTCCTTAAAGAATCCATTGAGTTCTAACAGCTTTTTTGGGAAAAAGGTTTGCTGCGATGTCTTCAGCCTCACTCCTGGTCCTCTCCCTGAAGGAGCCCATCTTGACCTTCACCTCCAGATCCACCTTCAGCTGCAGGTTAGCTCTGCTGAAGCCCATGGCTGCAATCTGAGTTGCTGCCCTGCTTYTTCCTCACTTGATACTGAACTCTACAATCTCATGATGGTCACKGCAGCCAAAGCTGCCCCCAGCAAGGCCTTCCCTGTTGCTGCTATGAGGGATCAACCCTCCCTATAGGATCCACTATCTTTTAAGTATAACTTCCATTTTTCCTGTGTAATAAAGAGACTAAAATGCCTAAAATCCAACCTTCTATCTTCAAGTTTTGTAGAAAGAACTGCCTACAATGATTAACTAAGCCAAGATGCTTTTGGAGTATCACRTCATTAATAGAGGTTCAAATTTGCATCACTGACAGCAAAAACATCAGCTGCTGAAGCTGTGGAACACTGCAATTGAAAGGAAGGGTTCAGAGGTCACTTTGAGTTTATAACCACAACTGATGTGAAGTACAAGTGAAAATCAGCTGATGCACACTTCATGCTGCGCTGAGATCTTTCAGTGACAGTGGGTATAAGTTCTGTTGGCTGCAACACGGAAAAAAATACCGTACTGCTCTTACAAAGAAGTGGTTTGATTGTAACAACCATGTTGTGGGGAGACAGCACTTGCCTCCCACCCTCTCTCCTCACCAGAACTCAGCAGGATAGAACTTCTCTCTAAAATGGACGTGCAGCACCACCTCTCGTTGGGATTGCTTTCTGCAATGTGATCCTTGCAAAGTTCCTCTCCTCCTTCTTCCCATTCTCCTAATAAACGTAACAACAAACAAGTTACACAGTATTTTGCTTTTATGAATCTGTAAAAGTACAATTATTCTGCCTTCCCTGAAGGCTACAGGATCAATGTGCTCACGTAAATCCTGTAAAGTGTTGCCATTTACATCTCTCAGATTAGATCGAGCTGTCCACTCTGGGCAAAAGTTGCTTGTTGGCAACTTTTGCATGTTGGCATCCCAGGAACGCTCCAGATATGCCAAGACCTCTGCCGTGGTGTAAMCCTGGCCAGCAACTAAACCCCACACAGCTACCTGCTCTCTCCCCCAGCCGGATGGGGCAGAGAATTGGGAATGGCAATGAGAAGACTCATGAGTTGAGATAAAGACAGTTTAACAGGTAAAGCAAAAGCTGAGCACGTAAGCAAAGTGAAACAAGGAATTTGTTCTTCACTTCCCATGGGCAGTCAGGGGTCAGCTATCCCTAGGACAGCAGGGCTCCCTTGTGCATAGCATTGACTTGAGAGGACAAACATCATCACTGCTCTGAATGCCCCCTCTTCCTTCTTCTTCCCCAGCTTTAGGTGCTGAGTGCAGCACCTTTGGTCTGCAATGTTCCTGTGGTCAGTTGGGTCACCTGTCCTGGCCGTGTCCCTTCCCAACCCCTGCACTTGTTTCTGTGAGGAGCAGGAAGGGCCCTGGCTCTGTGTGAGCCCTGCTCAGCAATAACTAAAACTAAAAAATCCTTGTGTTACCAACAGTTCCCAGGACACATCCAAAACACAGCTGTAACCTTAATCCCTGCCAGACCAGTGACGCATCTTAAATGAAACCAGGACTGGGAAACTGAGGCATTTCCCCTACTGAGAGGTAAGAATGCACATTTAGGTGCTTTGCCGAGGTGATACATGGAACAGGGAAAGGAACCTCTTAAATTTGATCTGCTACCATCAAATAAGAGATATGGGTAGCAGGCTTGGATGGAACKGCACTTTTTTTCATATCATTCAGTTATCCTGCTGATGTTAACTCACTGTAATTTGAAATTATTTTTTTCCTTGAATTTCACTATTTTGGTAAAAAAAGATCTTGGTTTTGGGCTGGGCTTTCTCTTAACAAACATTAAAGGAATAAAAACTCTCTCAATAAAGAGGAGCCTTTCTTAGAAAATACTTCAAGCTTGCTAGCATATAAACAGTAAAAAAATCCAACATGGATCCATGATAATTCAGGCATCTACAAATACAAATAATAAAGAAAAACTGGAAAAAATTAGAAGTTTCTAGAGACTATGTGAAAATCTCTTGTAACTTTTGTCTTTTGTCAAGAAGTAGTTCTCTTTTAGCAGTAAAGGTTAACAGTATAATCACAGACTTACTTGCATAAATCAGTATTTTTAGGCAACTTCATCTCTTACACACTTTCAAATTAGAGGTCTTTAACAAAATTAGAAAAAAAATCACACAAAAAAMCCTCAGTGATGAGGCYGTATCTATAATAATTCAAAATGTGCAGATTCAGGAGAAAACTGTTTCTCTGTATGGCTCATTTCTTTCACAAAGAGACATGAGCTCAGAACTTGGATGACTGAATGCTTAACTACTCAACCTCCTGGCTGACTAGAACTGCATAATAACACTATTTTTCTGAGAAAGTCCTAATGGCAAAGATCTTTAAGAGCACTGAAACAGAATAAAAAATAACTTTCCCTTAATATAGAGCCTGCTGTGGGAAGAGGTAAATAGGTGCTTTTAGGTAGCGTGAATGGTAWGGTATAATGATATGATCATAATTTAATTCTGCTACCAAAACATATGACACTGCAGGAATTCAAAATTCTTTGCATGTTATCCATTACAATCCAGTCTTGTGCAGATAACACACTAAAATTCTGCAGACTGATTTACACTTTAGAGGAAAAGAGTGGTTTAGAGTATACATAMCAAACTTTTGGTCGCAGTCTCCAAAAAATAAATCACTTCATCATTTTTATTTTGTAGGCTATTAAAAATGTGATGACTGAACATTAGAATGAAAAAAKGAAGCTTCATTATTATTGAACTGAGCTGAATAATAATGTGCTATCAAAATGATTTGGGAAGAAAAGATGCATTAAATTAGTAACGCCAAACTTGAAAGTTTCTAAAAAGTGAATATAAATAATTAATCTTGAAGATATAAAAAATTAAAAATAACTCAAATTTTGTGGACATGTGCAGCCCTTATGCAATCAAAAATCCCACAGAAACAAGAAGTTTTCCTATGAAAGGAAAGACTTCAGGGCTTAGGAAATGAAGTCAGACAGAGGAAGAATGAGTGTTTTATTAAAAATGATCCAATCTGAAAAAATGAATTCTCAAATTGAAGGTGTAGTCTAACCCTTCATAACAGACATTATTATTTTCTAATCCTGTTTTTGAACCTTACTCTTTGAAACAATAACCGTGCTTTACAAAGGCAAATGATGCCATAAAAGCTTGCCATTTCAACTTCTCTAAGTTGGATCCATGCCTGTGACTTTGTAGTCTGTCTTTTGTTTGCATGAAGCAAAGAGATTAGGAGGGGAGGAAGAACGGATTCGGAGAGGAGTAAGAACTGTTCAGTGGCTTTTCCTCCACTGCACAGCTCCAGGGAAGAGAGAAATCCACATCTGTCCAAAGGTGATGGGCTGAGGCACTGCCCATGTGGGTGTTTTGCGGGTCAGGTAACTGCAGGCAGATTTTGTGCTTGAGACACCACAGACCCCTGCTACTCACCCATTTCTAGCTGTGCTTTGTGTTCTGGTTTGTGCCTTCAGCACTTAAATTACAACTGCCTTCTCTTTTCCAGAACAGCTCCAACGAGTCCAGCACAAGAAAAAGTTCAGTTGARGGAAGACACTTATAGTGCTGAAGAGAAACCTGGTTAGCAGAGAAAAAGACTGCAGGACCTGTGATTCTCACCATTAATAGCAGCTTGCAGCTGGGCTTGAAACAGAGAAATCTGTCAACAGCTGCTCTGTGAGCTTCAAACCAGTGTTGAAGTGTTCGGCTCCTCTTGAATTCTCTGCCACTGCTGTAATTTTCCTCAGTCTTTCTCCTGTTTATTTATGGACTTGAAAATTTCCTCTTGGCCCTGTTGCTGAAAGGCCCATGTAATGAGATTCTGTCAGCTCTGCTCTGCTCCTTGTCTCTCAGAGGAGGAAAATGCCATCCTCTGGAGGAACCAGTTATTAGAAAACACTGAAACTAATCAATTAATTTTGAAAAAAAGTACCCCAACACTCTCATATATACATAGGACTGTATTAGGAGAAAGTATAGCTTTTAATTGTGTTATACATACTTAAGGACGGCAAAAAAAAAAAAAAAATCTCATGGTGAGTAGTTGTTACAGACCTATGCACTCATCTTTAGTGCCAGTTTGCTGAGAGRGGCAGGAGGATGGAATGTGACTGGTGTGTAACAAGTTTATGCTGAGACGTGCACAGAGGAGAAACAATGCTTCCTCATTCCTGTAGATGTATCTATGGATCTTTCTCTTGGACCTTTCCCAAGCTGCTTCTCATTTGYTTGTCAAGAGGGGTAGAGGAGCACATTCTCACTGGCCCTTCAGAAATCCTCCAGATCCAACACAGAAGCAATAGGATTCACAAAAGAACCCGAGTAAAGTTAAGTTCAAGCAAAAAAATCACAAACATTTTAAAACAGGAATACTAAAATTATTTTTTTTTACTGTTTGAGGTAATGATATAGAAATGTATGTGGATATGGCCTTAAAAATCAATAGAAGAGCCATCTAGTTATCCTCTCATAAAATATGTTGTTCTTCATTAGCRCTTGAATTTTTAGAAATACCTGTGAAGACTTTTCTGCTTCAAAGTGCAAAATAAATTGGATTCTATAGAGCATCAGCAGTCTTAGGCAAAATGAAGCTTTCAGGGAGGCTTAATGGCAGAGAACATAATGGTATTTAAATTACTGGGCCATAAAGGATAGAACTATCAACAGATGAACAGAAAACATAACCCATGAAGAAAACTCCCACAGCAAAGTACAGTTATTTCATCCCATTAAGGGATTCAGCTTCTTCTCTAATTTTTGAAACAGATGGTATGACAAGATTGGCAATGCTCTGCAGCATGAGCATCATCTAACTCATTCAGAGCTAAGCTGAAAAGAACAAAATGAAACTTAGCATGGGAAAAGACTCAAGCTAACCCATGCGTGGGGAAAGAAATTCAAAACAAAGAGATGGAAACAAGAGGAAACCTGGAAAGGGAGGGTGCTAAAAAGGCTGAGGAATGGGTGACACACAGATAATGTCCCCTTAACCTGGCAAGAGGTTTCAGCTATGCAGACTGTAATTATTTAAACTGGAACATGACTGGGACATTGTGACTTCAACGTGTACATTTAGCTAATAAATTAGTGATTGTACAGCTTTTAATGATGGGGACTCACTGGAGCTTCTGTTTCTAYGCCTTTGCTAAAATTTTCTGTACCTTCCTGACGTTCTCCGTGGCAGACATGAAGCACATTTTATGGTTAAGAATTTGTAAATTCTGTCAGAGTTGCAGATTGTTCTTTTTCCTCAGCCTTCCAGGAAGGTCTGATCAGTTCCACAGYGCTGCCTTTGGAAACACCAGCCCTGAGTGTTTGTGTTTGTCATGAGCAAATAAATATTCATCTGGTCCATCTGTGTGTTCAGACAAAGTGACAGAACCCTCCTTTTCTGGCCAAAGTGTTTGGAGGAATTAGTGTCTTTCCTGATTTATTTTATTTTTTTTTTAATTTATAGCAATATTTCAGCACTTTCTGTATGTTACATTCTCCCAATACATTCAAGTCTAAGTGGTTATGTATAGTACTTGAATGTATCCTTTATTAATACTCATGTGAGTGAAAAATGGAGCTAATTGTAATTCATGTGGAGATTTGATGGCTGTGAGTAATTCCARTTTTTCAGTTTCAGAACTTGTGGGCTTTGTCCTTTTACTGTTTGCTTCCTTAACATGTCAGCCTCATATTGAGACCAGCAAAGTAAAASCAATGATGAAATGAAGGAAAGGTGTTAAAGCCAAGCAGCACCAGCCCATGGGAACTGTCAACCTTCAGGAAATTTGTTCTGRATATTCAGTAGATTTAATTTTTTTTGAAAGAAAGATTATAAACATACATGGCAAAGAATCTGAGTGAAAATTGTTTCATTTTCAATTCAAAATATAAGAATAACAATGATTATCTTGGGCCAGGGTTTAAATTTTCCATTAACACAGCAGCTACCAAAGAAAAGCTTTGCACTAGGTTTGTAAAGAATCATTATATGATAACAGATGTTTGATGCTTCCTGAATAAAACCTCATGTTCCAWATTAAAAGTAGCCTTTTACAGAAAGTTTCTCTTTCTGACTTGATTTCAAATCACTACAGTGAYTCATGTAAATACATTGTTTATGAAATCTCCCTAAAGCAGCAAAGGAAGTATCACTCAGACAAATCATCACCCATAAGAAACTACTTTGCAATTTATGTAACTTCTATAACACAAATCTAGTTTGCTTTGTTGTTTTTTTTTTCTTTTGTAACTGATAATGTGTCCTGGACTTCAATGTTTTGCAACATTACAGGCGATTTTGAAGTGCTGGGAGTTGCTTTGGGTATGTGGAGAGGGATGATCATGGGGACACACCCCACCATTGCCTCTCAGGATGTGAATTCTTCACGTCTGCCCTTGTCAGCACAAAGATCACCAAGGGAATTTGTGTGTACAAATGTAAGAAAATGCTAGCAAACCCTCATGGGGAATTTAACAGAATGTAGGATGTGTACCATGCTGGTTGGCTGCACAGGTCCTTGGTKGATAAATGCCTGTGCTGAGGCAGCCTGGGCAGAGATGTCAGAAGGTTGCAATGTGTAATTGCAACGGCAGTAGAGTGGAGAGGAACACAAGGTTAAATTTTACCTGGAGCTTGAGGAGACTTTGGTCCAGCTGTACCCACTCAGGAGTACACCCTTCCACCTTGCTAGAAAGGCTAGGGCCTTTCATCTCTCCTGCTCATGCTTTTAAATACTCATTGTGTCCCAGAAATAGATCYAGATGAGTTCCCAACTGCAGTCACAGGAGAATATTTCACATAGTGCAAAGTATAAAGAGATCAAACTGAAATCCTGCTAAATGAGAATATTAGGAGTATTCACCACAGCCAAACATAGCAGTCGCCTAGCAAATCCAAAACTGTTCAAATACTTCTGTCATGAAGATCATTTTATTATGGAAGAAAGGATAATGGTTCTCATTTCCAAATTGCCATGTTTTCCTGATCTGTTTGTTCAGTTTATGAGCTGCAATATCAGATGGGGCATTCATCAAGGATGAGCCAAACAGTCAGTTGGGATGCAGAGGATGGAATTTCCAGATGCACTGAACTGCCTCTGGGGAATTCTGCTTTCCCTGCTGCCTCCCTYCCCAGCCAGGGGAAATCAGCCTGGGGGAATAGGGCTCAAAGCAGGCAGGGKAGCACACAGCCCTCCCTTGCTGCAGTCCATGCCCTGGTGGGRCTGGGATCCCCAGGGATCACCCAGGAATGACACTGTGCCTCTGACTAGTGAAGCAATGTGCCAAAGCTCAGGCACTAAGATCTCCTCTCCCATTAACAGCGGGACATCTGAAGTGCTGCTGGCAAAAGGGGGATTGTTTCTGGCAGGTTTGCTTGACTGAATAAAAAGTTAGTTGCTTGAATTTTTAATTCCTGCTGCTTTGAARGTCTGTTAGTTGTGACACCATCAACAAGTGAGTGATGCAATACCCTCAGTAAACACAATGATGTCAGGACAGAGGGGAATTTCAGACGGAGTGGCTGGACTCCTGTCTTTCTCCTTCTTGCTGACTGCCTGGCTGCTTTCTTCCCCCACCCTCCTTTCCTCTCAGTCCCCAACTCTCTTTCCTTCTCTCCTTTCCCTTATGAAAGAATAAATATTCCCTCTCCAATTCTTTCTAAACTAAGAGGAGATATTGCATACTAAGTTACACTTTGTATTTTGGCTCTAATCTAACCGAAACACAACCAAGGAGGATTTTATCCTGCTCTGGAGATCTTTATGTGACTCCAGGGACTAATAATGAATATTCAGCAACTCAATTATGTACTATGGAAACAGAGGTGGATAACCCAGGGGAAAGAGAAATAAAAGGCCTAATCAAAGAAAAKAGATAACTTGAAGATAAATATGATAGAAACATGAAACAGAGAATTACAAAAGACTCTTCCAGATTGCAGAGGTGTGGAGAAGAAAGATTTTCCCTGCAAAAGATGAAACACTGTGAAGAAGAGTCACAGAGGTCAGAAAAAAATATGTCACAGCTATGGCACTCCAACTAAATGATACCCCAGCATTTGTYCCACTGGCGTGGAGAAGTCCAGTTGGTGCCCTGCTCCCTGCATCTGGCTCACCCATCCAACCTAGGACAGCTATTGAGGAAGCAAGAGGAAATGCTAATCCCTGAGCACATCCTTTCAAGCCCAGGCTGTCCCTGTATGGATCGTGCCCTGAGCTGGTCCTGCCTCTGCTTCCCCAAGAAGTGAAAGGAGGAGCAGACCCCTGCTTGCACAAACAGCTGAGCCTCTCTCATCCATGATAGCTGCAAGGAAAGGGAATATGCCCCACTAATCTGACCCCACAAATAACATATTTGACCCATTTTTTAAAGCTGTTGAGCTAGATTAAATGGATTGTCCATAAGAAAAGCAGCAGCAATGAGTAAAAAGCTTTGCCAGCTGAAAAACAGGTCTGTTAATCCCCTTTCAGTTCTCTGTGCTGTTCTGTAAGGTGTCTGATTTGAATTCCATTTCCTTAACACATTAATAACAGGACATAGCCCCAGATAATTACTCTTTCTTTTCTGTTGGAAATTAAACTGGAATTATTTGAGCCTTCTCTGCCTGTGAAAGATTTTCTTGCTGGGTCTTGGGGGACTACACTGAAATTACTTTGCAGATTCTTTTTCTATGGTTTTAAATTTGTGAATGATCAGCAGGTGGTTTTCAGCCATCAATCAGGAGCTGAACTTTAACTGAATTATTTAGATGAGAAACCGAAATTGTGGTCTCAATTTCTCTTAAGCAAAAACTGTAAAGATAAAAGCTGCTTTCAGATTGAAATATGATATTTCAGGTTTTGGGACTGAACCTGAGTGGCCTTGCAGCACACATTCACCAATCAGCTGCACATCTGGGGAGCATGTCCCCTAGAGCCTCTCTGAATTTAGAAATTAAAAATCAGACTCCATTTACTCAAGTCCCCAAGCAAAGCAATTTGGACTTTGATTTCTTGTGGCATCTTTCAGCTGATTTATGCTATGATTAAAATTTTTGTTGCTGATGATGCATTATGCATGCAATAGCTGATGAAATAACATCACAGTAAAATCTAAAAATAGAGTTATTCAAGTATCCTTTAAAGAAAACCTGACATGAATACTAGCTCACACATCAATGAAACTGAGCTGCAAAGGCACATTCCTCTCACCTGCACTTCATGCAGAATTRAAAGCCCAGACAGATCTCTGTTGTGCACATTTCCACCATCTAAACCTCAGAGGTGATTTGATCTGATTTAGTTTAATTTAATGAGACAGGAAGAGTGGTGAGGTGTACACTGAGTTCTTCTGTGCTGCACAGGTTGATAGTTTTACCCATTTTGTCCTTTCCAGTTAATGTGCTGCAGTTGGTTGGTCGTGACTGCTCCTCAGCAGATCTTTGGGTACCACCTCAAGCCAGGGGTAGCATTTCAAAACAGCTTTTATTTTCCCTCAAATAAGAGAATGAAACAACTCAACCTTATTGATATCAACAGAGGAAAATGTCTTTCTCTCTTTTGAGCAGCCATGGCCTAAACCCCTGCTCTCTGCCTCAATCATTTATTCTCTCCTTGATTTGAAAKTGTACGTAGGAGGGTTCAGGACTTAAGGTTGATTCCCATAACCTGTTAAAAAATTGTGGCAAATGGATATTCAAGTTTAGGCACAGAATGATAGAGGTGAAACATACAGGAAACATGGATTACAACTAAAATCAATATTGTTTGGAAAGAGAATACTGGTGGAAAAATCAGTGTGACTTCTGGACTCTTCCCCTCCCAGAGCTCAAGTGATCTTTAAAGCTTTTCCAGAGYTCGTTTTAAAGTTTGACTCCATTCTGACATTGCTTTCCTCTCCTCRCAGTTAACCCTGAAGGATGCAGGTCTCCTTCTGAAGAAAGCTTGGTGTGATTTATTATTTTGGCTCCAGTGAGAGAGTAACTGCTGTCAGCATATGGGGATCGACAGTGGGTTTTGGTTTTGAAGACAGCAGTTATAAACAGACCTGCCTGCCGAGAGCAGGGAGTTGACCTTGCAAACATTGTGCACTGTATTGAGTTCAGCTYGCTCCTTAGTGACGGGATTTATTTGTTTTACTTCTCTATTCAGCAGTGAAAGACTCTGACAGAATACCAATGCAGWGGGTTATTTCTCAGGCATTTCCAGACAGTTTTACCCTGCAATCGAGATTACATCACTTTGAGACTTGCGAAAAGTGGACTTTTCTTGCTTTTCCCTCTTGCAGCACGTAGCGTCTCTAACTGGATAATTTGAGGCAAATTTGCAGCATTAAGCAAGCTTTCAGTACTTCACACAGAGAAAAGGTACAGGCTTTCGTTTAGTGTCTGTAGGACAATTAGCCTATTAACATTCAGGGAAGCAGGGCTGACTTTAATGATTTCATTTGCAGTTGCTGCTGGCTGATCGGTTTGTTTGGAGCAAGGCAGCCGTGCTGGGTAATGAGCGGAGCGCACAGAAAGCTGGACGCGCTCACAGGCAAAGCTTCGAGCAGCCTCTCCCTGTGCCATCCCCGATTCCTACCCTTAAAAACCCATCAAATGAGGGCTTCATGTTATAAACAGTGTCTAAAGCTCGCAGATTCGCCCTCCCGGAGGTGGGGAGCAGCCGCCTGTAATTCAATGGGATGTGACAGAAGCGCTTCCTTCGCTCACATTGTGCGGGGCTGCGCTTCCAGAGCTGAAAAATCCAGGTTTATTCCCTGTTAATGACAGCAGCGCCGGTGCCTGCGCATATGCATTATTTACATGGAAACAAAATTAAAACTTTCACAGAGGGGAATGTTTTAGGGAGATTGTTTCTGCTTTCGGGAAACAGTGGGAAGCCGTGGCTGAGAGAATAACACAGTTAAATCCAGCTTTGATACACCCAGAAGTGACAACGCAATTTTGCCAAGGGTCAAAGCATTCTAGACCTGTTCTCAACTAATGAACTAGAGATCCATCTCCCATCAAATAAGGTACTTTCACACGATGAAATTCTGAAAATTGCATGAAATCCATAAAACATAACTGCATCCTGATAATTTTTTTTAAATTACTCACATTTATGGAGAAGATAAGTCCATCAGCCAGAATGTCATATATTTTTCTGTGAAACTGACAATTTAAACAGTATGCAGTTGAGATTGCAGAAAGTTCGACTGCTTGCTGGTTTTGTCCTGAATTTATAGAAGCTAGATGAAAGCTCCTTTCTAGCCTCAAAAAAAAAGGCAGTTCTTCCCCGATGTACATTCTTAAACACTGGAGGAAAATATCTCCTTTAAGGCAGTCAAGACAAGAATATCAAATATCTATTGGGAAAATAATTTGGGCTCCTGAAAAGTTAATAGAAATACAATTCCCTCTAGTATTRAACTCATATAAAATTTTAATAGTGTTAGAAGTAAAGCTTACAGGCGTATTTACTGAAAGTCTAGTCTACTATTGGGAAGGTAAAAAAATATTCACCCAGGCTCATACTATCTACAAATGTGTTTTTATATTTTTGGACTCAATTATTAATGTACAGCTGTTTATGAAGATTTATGTTGRAAATCTTTTTCTGCTCTACTTCCTTCCCAGAAAATTGATTTTTCAGAGCAAATATTTTTGTAAGACTATTTCAGATAAGATGGCATTTCCACTCAATTACRTGAAACCAGTTCCCCAGCAGACCTCAGGCACATGACAACTTAAAAATTGTCCTTAAACATACCTGATTCTCACTACAGCCCTATGTTCTGAATGTTCTCTTCTTTCTCCTTTTTTTTTTTCATTTCTTGTGCAAATCTTGGCTTTATTAGAATCTGAATAAACACAGCATTTCAGTTTCTAAAATAAAATATTTTGAATCCATTTTGATTTTACAGGTTAAATCCCAAACTACTGAGATCAGACAGAATTTTGCTATAGTTTTAAAATATACACTACAGCTCAGCAACCTAATGGTATAACCCATGGTCCAACTACATTTAAGGTGTTAAATTTATGCTCCAACTTAATCCCACTTAAATTATCCTTGTCATGACTACTGCACCAGTTTTGACTATCTGAAAAAAGAGGGCATAATTTGCTGTTTAAAGGCAAAATATTTGGACTGTTTAAGACACACCTGAAGAGAGAATTCTGATTCCAACCAGTCCCCGAGAGAGAGTGCTCTGACTCCTCCAGGAGCCCAGTATCTGCATCCCGAGGGTCTCCCCTCAGGCAGGGGGGACATGCAGGGGTCTTTTTTAGTATTTTGGGGGAATAAACATCAAATCCAATGCTTCATCCCACAAACTGCAAATCCTTGACAGTCAGGTCACGGAACCATGTCTTGGTGTGGTCCTGGTTAGACTCTTTACGGAGCTTTTTGTTTTTGGTGTATCTCCAATAATATGTGAGATGCTCAGAGGAGCAGAGTGGAGYCCCTGTCCTGCATTAGGACACAAAGGGTTTAACTGAAGCCCCTCTGAGGTTGGTCTGAGCCTGTGAGGTGATTTAGTACTGCAGAARCACAGTTCCACTAGAATAGAAGGAAGGGAACATTTTCAAAGCTGATCTGGCCAAAAAGGTGAAGATCACTTTTGTCTGGATGTATTTCACTATTGCCAGCTCAGGAAAGCAGCTGTGGGTGTGATTACACAGTACCAGGTGCTTCAGAGTGGCCCTAAATAGGGACAAAGATGCAAACCTCAGGTCTCTGTGGGCAACTGAGCTCTGACACAGCACTTAGCTCAGTATTTATAAAAAAAAAGACAATCAGGTATGACAAAAAGTATCAAATTAGTTTGTCATGGAAAAGGAGATAAATTCCCTTTTTTTTTCTGAACAGCCCTTTGGTTTCAGTGGTTGCTGAGCACAAGTGAGAATTACACTGGAGGGCAGAAGTCTGCTGCTGCTGGATCAACAAAGCCTCTCCGAGTCTGAAAGCTGAATAATTAAGAAAGACAGTGCTTCCGTCAAGCCTCTTTTAACCATGAATTRCTTTGGTGCTATATTTACAGCTGTTACATAATCTTAAAGGTTGTTTATGATATAATGGAGAAACTCAGCAGGTTGCCAGCTTAAATAATAATTCATGTGTGTGTTAAAATGAGTTATCCATCCCTATTCATTTATGTTGTTACAGTCCTGGGACCTGGACAATCTTCATTTTGGTTTATTTACAGTTTTCTAATAAATTTTGCCGCAGTAGGGCGCTAAATTATTTTTTAAATACTGATGCAGATTGGATTATTAYTCAAAAGTAGAACCAAAAATCAACAGATGTAAGAGATATATTTAAACTAATTCCCATCMCATCACAGCAGAAACAGGCACATGGCGCGTGGATTCTTTTTCCTGTACCAACCATCTGATCTGTGCCTGCGATCATTAATTTAGCACACGCCGAATTGTCTTTTCAAATGCATCTCAAAACAAATGAACACGTTCTTCAGTTTGCAGATTCCAATCATTCTGCTGTGGGTAACCTTTATTTCAATACTGTCTTGACTGCCAGCAGCATTATTTATTGGTGAAATGTCCAATGGCTCAGTTGTGCAGATGTTGGAATTATTGTGTGATGGTTGCATTCTGTCAGCAACCACTGAATATCCAGGGTGGAATTTAATGTCTGTCACAAACTGATCTTTATAGTAGGAGGTAGGGGTTAGGAAAAAGGGGGTCAGAGCATGTCCCTGCCAGTGGAATTGGTCAGCAGCAACTTAGGAGTTGTCTATGAATSTCCCACCAGCTGGGCTTCTAGCAAGAACCCAGTAAAATGACCACAAATGCAGATTAAACTGGGAGTTGCACAGCGAAAAGCTGTGCTTATAGCTTCAGTTTAAAATGTGTRATTCTAGAGAACTAGACAATAACAACTCCTGAACGTTGTGAAACAGAGCAAATAAAATATGAGCAAATGTACTGCTATGAGCTGTTCTCTTCACATTAGCAAGATGGCTCTCAGGAGTCTTGTTACTTGCATTAAAAAGATGTGCAGYTTGCAACTTTTTTGTAAAGGAAGACTCTGTCTTTCACAAGCAAAAATTGCRTATTTTTTACACTTATTTAAGGTATTTTCAGGAGAGGTTTCTGAGCCATGCAAATTTTTATTTCATTTGCAACAATATCACCACAATGAGTGATATTAAAACTACAAGAACAGCACAAATATTTGARATATTATTGGCAGGAAAGACAGCAAACTTGCTGCTCCCTGGTGCCTTTTCTRTGGCTTGAAAAAGTAGAGCAGGCAGCTGCTACTAAGGGAGATRCTGACATTTGTATAGAGCCGTGTTAGGAGTTAGTGTTGGGCAGGTAAGGCGAGAATTTTTAGCAATATTAAATGTTATCCTGTCTTCATAACTTCTCTCCAGTTCTCAGCTTGGATCTCTAATGAAACACAGCTCTTTGTCTTCTTTCTTTAGCTACCACTCAGCTTCTGAGATGGATGGAAAAGAGTCGACCAAGTATGGAATCACAGAGATTTTCTAAGGGTTCTTAATGCACCTGTGGTCAATGGCATCACTGGTAACGGAAAGGGAAAATAAAATCCCTGTTAACCCAACCACATATAATGGAGCTGTGTCTGGTTTTTAATATCTATATGAATGTAGTACCGTAGACCCCAGCAACTTAGACTTTAACAAGTTGATCTTCATAATGAAGGAAAGAAAAAAAAATATCATTATTCCTACCTTATTTAAAGAAAATTGAGACAGATATATTGAGATATATAAAGATGACATTGAAAATCTCACAAAAAGCAAGGA
>NW_026623802.1:292429-295376 GCF_030028575.1 Malurus melanocephalus | reverse complement strand
GCCCTCTGGGGGCTGTGGGGATTGGGAAAGATCCACATGTTTGTCAACAAAGCTGGGAATTATTCCTCTAAGCAGCACTACAGAACAAAACTTTTTAATATCACCTATTACCTACCCCAGCTCTTCCYTTGGTGGCCTTTGTGAGGCCATCTCATGAGCTCAGCCTTACAAAAGCGGAAATCTCACAATTTCCCCAAACTCTCAGTTTTCCTTAGCCCAGGGGAGCTGCCATTCTCACAGCTAGCCCTCATCTCAGGTTTCCTGGCTCCTCATCAGAGGAAGAAGGGCACTTRTAAGGGGCACCATGTCAGGCACCTCCTCTTATACACTGTCCTAGGTTAGCTGAGTATTGTATTCCTATCATCTGCTTATGTTAGAGGAAAGTTAAACAACCCTTCTGTGACTATACATTAGTCGAGACTGCTCTGGTTTGTTTGGTGATCTTCCTCCCTTCAAGGACAATGGGAGGGAAAGGGACAAGACACACACGTTTTTTTGTTTTTTTTTCTTCCTCCCCGGGAGGCTCTCTGGGGATCAGCGGTGGAAAAGAAGCTGCCTGCTCTCTGGGACTGCTCCTTTTTCTCCCTTTCTTTGGACTTGTTTTTTTTCTCGAATTATTTTTTTCGTCATCTGAGAATTGGAGGATTTTTCCTGTGGCACAATAGGCGAGAAAGATCCTTCAGTGAACCACCGGAGAGACTCTGTCCAACCCCCTCTGGGGACCCTGGAGGGGAAGCTACTCCCAGAAGGGAAGAGAAAGGCTTTGGGATCTAACAGCTGATACCACAGGTTTTTCTTTTTGTTTTTATAATTTTAAATAAATAGGTTTTTTTCCCTTTTCTTTTCACTTTCCTCTGTGGAAAAGTTTGTCTCTGGGACCCGGGTGGGGAAAGGAGAGRGGGGGAGGTTTGCTGGAACTTGGGACTGTTTTGCTCCCATTTGAGTTCGTTCAAACTAGAACATACACAATGATGTGAGCTTTTTAATAAACCCAGCTTATGCCAGGGCGGACAGCCATGGTCAGGGGAAACTCTCAGTGCAKCCAGCCATGCCTTTGAGAGAGGGATGGATTGCTCTTGTGGCTGCTCTTCAGGATCACCTCTGTCCCCAGTTCCTCAGACTGTTCTGCAGCTCCACAGCCCATGTCCATCAGGAACAGAAGGGAAGGGGCAGCAGGAGAGGATTTCAGACCATCCCCAGAGCTGCTCCTTCCCCTCAGCACAAGATSGACCCAGCACCAAAGAGGGACAGGAGTGATCTCCTTCACCCCCAGGCTYTGCTCAGCCTCTGCCCCTGCTCATACAGACCAGTCTGAGAAGGGAGGTGGGCAGTAGCTGGGGGGAAGATTAAGAAATAGCAAAACGAGGTTTAAGAGCAGTTAAGAGAGAATTGTGAGGTCTTTGATATTTTAAAGCACAAGGAACCCACAAAACCATCCCAGGCAGATGCAGCCCACCATAATCTTGTACAAATACTCTAGCCCTTCTGCAACCCAGCGATAATTTAGAAGAAAGGTATATTAAGTGTCCTGGCATTGCTTTTTTAACAGCTGTGAAAGCCTCTTTGCATCTCTTTGAAGAATTGCTGCTTATACGGGAAAACTGACAGAGCTGCCTTTTGTTTCCAGGCGAGCTCTGCAGTGGAGAGGAGTGGAGGATCAGGCTGTGAGGCAAACAGCAAGCACCACCTCCACATGGCTGGGCTACAATCATGCTAATAAGTTAATATATCCATATTCAAAATTCCACGGTACCTGGTAAGATAAAGGCTGTAGACTGCAAGGATGTGACAGCTAAAATCTCTTTGAGTTTTTAGTGCCACAGTCCACAGCTTTCCACTAAATGTCTTAAACATAAAAAATCCCTTCCCTTCTGTGCATGCCATGCAGACTGACTGCTGGCCAGGTTTCAGCCTCAGTGGGCTGTAGCTCCAGGCACCAAGAACTTGCCTCAGTTTTCAGAGAAATTAGAACAGGAAAAGAAAATGAGTAACAAGTAGAAGTGGGAAGATCTGAGGTAAGGAGAGTAGTGACAAGTCTTAACTCAAATTACTGTTCTCTGAATTCCCAGTCAACAGGTTTTGTGACAATGAAAACCTGTTGCTCAGCTGTTTTTTTGTTGCAGCTGCTGCTTTAACCCAAAGTGGGTTTTGAGGTGAGGCCGAGCTGCAGACAGGYGATAGGTGTGAAACTTTTAAAATTATATTTATCTCCCACAGAAAAAAAAATGTTAGAAATAAATTTGGGGCAGGGAGAAGGATTTAAATCAATAACATGGCCACCTAAAGAGTAAAGGAAGGAGCCAACTCAGCTGGCAACTGATAAGAAGGACAGGTAGGGCAGAAGTACCTGAAGCTCTTTGAAGATTAGRAAGATAAAATGGGATATGCTCTAGGGAAGGAGGATGTGAGAAGAACTGGCAGACCCAGAGTAGCAGAACAGAATGGTAATTGCAGCAGTAGTTCTGCTTTAGGCAACAATGGAAATATCACCAGGTCTGGACAAAGGGAGCAGGTCCACAGAGAATTGCCAGCCACGCACAGCCCCCCACTCACAGAGTTCTTCACTYTGGGGCCACCAGTGCTGCCAGCAGACCCCACAGTGCCTGACTGAGACCCAGTGCAGTGTCTGCAGCAGCTGCATTGCTGATGAGAGCCCATTCTGAGCAAACTAAACCACCTCAAAATGCACAGACAAAACCGCATCTCTGGATCTGCTCATCTCTGCTTCCTGCTCTCCTGCTTTGGCACAAGGCAGTGTTTTGAACAGCAGGCTGCAGGCAGCTCCCAGCCAGATTCTCCCAACATAAGTGCTGTTTCTAAAGTAAGGGTAAATCATTTAATAAAGCTTCTTTCCAGAGCTTGCATAAACAAAGCTCTATGGAATTGTTAGGTTGGCACTTAAGGGACTTTTTCTCGATACACATTCCCTAGTCTCTTAACAGACTCT
>NW_026623802.1:256198-292099 GCF_030028575.1 Malurus melanocephalus | reverse complement strand
CTTATGTGGATGATGATTCTAGCATCTTCTAATTTTAAAAAGTAAACACTGTAACGATGCTCTGTGTAATGTGTTAAATAACACTTCGTTTCAAGCAGGTGTCTTTGAGTCTATCTACTTAGTGCCGGGCTTGCTGAGATAAGATTAATAGCACCTCTCAGACCTTGAAACCACATAATTTCAGCAAAGTAACTTAATGTCTTATTAGGAGGAAACCATATAGTYGCTCTGGGATTGTGTAAAGCTCCCTCTGCCTTCCAGGGTTTGTCCAGTCCTTGTACTTGACTTCCCCAAGGGCAGCCTCTAATCTGTTTTCARCAATCCCAATATTTTTTTGCTTTATCCACCTTGCTTTGGAAGCAATGTGCAATTTATGGATATGTTTGCCAGCCTCTGACTGAAGATTGTTTTCTTTGTTTTATTTGACTTTCTCTTAGGAAGCAAATCCTGGGGCAAAACCTTTACTACAAAGCACACTCTGAGCTATGAAGGTGACCTTTCTTTTTTGTTCTTCTGGAGTTTTTCAAAATTCATGAAAAATCATCAGATGCTTGACTCCTTTTTCTTTTTTTTCCCAGTTAAAAACAAACAAACAAACAAGTTATTTATTTCTTCACTTTCCTTTTTCTTGTATCACTTTATGGTATCCTCATGTATTGGAAATCTTATGGCCCTGAAACCCAGACCAGTACCCCAGGTAAGAGCTGGGTGTTGAAAATGTGCTACAACAGGTAGGTTTTTAAAAAACCAAATGAGTAGTATTAAGTTCTGAGGCAATGAAATGCATTTGTTTCTTTGGGGATTTGCTATTGCATTAAATAAGTCATTTGACACTGAGCTTTCATGGTTAGATAGTCTTTTGTTTTTTTACTTGTACCTTCTTTTAGGTAGCAGATTTTCCTAAGAAACACTTTAATTAAAAAACATATAGAAACTAAAGTCTTGTTTTATTGAATATGACAGGTCCACAGTGTGTAGTCTAATAAAATCCAGACCTCTTGCAGAACATGTGAGCCCTACCTGTCTCTGTCTCCCACAGAATTTAATGAGGTCTCCAACTGTTTCTTGCACCWAAACACATCCCAACTCATCTCCTTCAAGCCAAACATTTTTGCTGGTTTTCAGCCTTTTTACAGATTAAAAATACCTGAGAAGCTTACTTCAGTTTAAAACTGATAAAAGCTGCTTTTTCTGTGACAGACCATAATCCAAGCTGAGAAACAGCCAGGCTCTATGGAGAAACAAATAAAACCCCTGATTGTATTAGGTTCAGAAATCTGCAGTTATAGCAGACATATAGATTGATCCTCCAATTACTTGTTTGACTTTTTTTCTGTACTATTCAAAAACAGAATGAAAGAAGCAGTGAAAAGAAAGATTTTTGAGATACTGTATAACTGCTACTGAAAAAAAAATATTTAACAGAACCATTCAGCTGTTTACATAGGCTTGACCTATGCTTATGTCTTTTTACTGTGATTGCTAAAGAAAAAAACAATTTCACATTYCTTGAATGTCATATTGCAATGTCCAGGGAAAGTCTAGAGGCAAYTTCTCAGGCTGGAAGCATCCAAAGCATTTTAACCAGGAGCTGGGAAGAATGAAGGCTTTACCCAGCGTGGTGCAGAGTGTGTGCCCCAGGGGATACTGGTGGGGAAGGTCACACCTTCCTTGCACACTTCTGCCAACCCATTGTCTTTAAGGTTTCATGGGTTGGGACAAATGAAACTTCAGGCAGAAACCAGATTCTGCTTGAGGGAGCCACAGAATGTCACAGACAGATATTTGCATTCAGGTACAAYATACCTGGCTCCCACCTGGGTTAGCATAAATTCAAAACTTTCCCTGCTCTGAAGTTCTCTCTTTGCAATGCAGAGCAGATGAGCACAGCAGATGCTGACCAAGCTGTCCAAATACTGCAAACTTYTCACTGTTTTTTCCTGTACCATTTGAAGGTTGGTTTTTAGGCCATGAGTTCTGCTGATGTCCATTCACAAACCCTCCTGGGAGCACTGCTTGGTCCCATGTGCCCTGACACCCTGAGCCCTTGAGCTGTGTTTTAGGAATGACACATTGCTGCTTTCACCTTGAGCTTTGAGAACACTTGGAGTGAAGTTAATTGATTAAATCTGGCTATATAAAACTAGAAATATTTGTACAAACAGCTGTTTATGCAAAAAGGAGAACAGCAGAAACGTTTTCAGTAGGAGAAAAAAGAGGTGGGAAATAATATTTTCCAATTATGGAYGCTTTTGCACTGGATGTATCTCCATGAAAAAGCACTGGACTTGCATCAAGTGAGTTKAATTGAGCCTTTGCCATGGCCCAGTGTGTTTCTTTTTCATCCTTTCTTGATTATTCTCTTGTTCAGCATAATTGCTGGTTTTCAATATGCAGCACCCCAGTTGAGCTATTTGCATTCATTAACCTTTCAACCTAATTTTGGATTTTGGGTYGACTTTACAGCTTTGGTTTTATTCTTTCTTTTCTCTTYCTCTGCTAGATTCTTTTCCTTCYTTCCCTTTCCCTRTCCTTCCGTMTTGAACTAAAGAGAGTCAGATTTGGCTAAAAGGAGCATGAGTTTTAAAAATTAACTCTGTGCAAATGGGCCCTTCAGACAAACCTACCCCTGTTTTTTAGTACAGTTATTTCTTGGATGYTGTCAAGAAATTCTTTGCACTGCTGCACCTTCCCTAAGGATTTCCCCTTATAATGCTCCCATATTTTTCTATTCCTGATGATCCCATATTTGTCTACTGACTGCAGAAGAATAACCAGAATTTTATACCACTGCATGGTTTTTCAGACCAGCACAAAGTGATGTTTCTAGTTGTATCTCAGTTCTAATGTTTCAGTCATGTTTCCTTGTCCTGCAGTTGCTATCAGCTCTATCTGTTCTTGCAGTTGAATGTCTCACTTCAGTGGGAGCTGCAGGGACATAATTGTCCTTGTCATCCTGCCTGAATTGGAATGCTTCACTGGCAAGGTGGAACTAAAGCTTCAATTGGACTTCATGCAGATACTTAAAGATCCTGGCCCTCCCAATCATACCCCTGTTCCCATTCACACATTCAGGTGCTCTTCTTGGAGAATTTTCCCACCTTTGCTCAGATGAAATCTCAGTCATCTTTGCTGCAGCTGCTGTACTCACAAAGGACTYGATGCAAATCTCGGCTCATCAGAGGGGTCCTGGCTCATGCATTTAGCACAGATCTATCTCAWAATTGATAAACAGGTAACAACTGCACCACTTCTGGCAACTGAGCTAGTTCAGGGCACCTCTTCCCATGGGGAAGTGCTATGGCCTAACCCCARGTGGRTACCTCCATTGAGCAAATCAGCCCYCTAAAATATTCMCCAAATGTSTGAGATTTCTCCTTCTGTTTTGTGTTGTTTTCCTCTCCATGATGTACAAGGTCAAAGTGCTGAAAGAGGATGTTCATGACTGTGATGACTTCTCRGGGCTGTTCCTTACAGATGAGGAAGAGGAGGGTTTGCTCTGGCAAGAAAGGAGAAGGAGACTGGTTATGAGAGGATAACTTCAAATCCAGCTCTCAGTTTGAAAAAACTCTCCACAAAMAACAAAACMCCACAAAGAACCTTTGGAACCCTGRAGGMGGAGATGTGAAGATCCAGCAGACTATCTGCATGTTTTTAATCTGTATAAATGCATTTATACTCTTTATGTTTGTCATTTCTGCRCTGGAATTTCCCTCTGGCTGGTGCTGTTTGGCCTGGAGTGATTTCAATCGGTTGCAAAAAGCCTTCCTAATTTTCCTGAGCTCACATCTCACTTTTTCTTCACTTCTAATCTTTCCTCTTCCAGGGAAAAAAAAAAATATTTTTTCCTGCTGTCCTGTAACAAACTTCTTCACATCACCTCCTGTCAGCCCTTCTCTGTTGCAGTCTGCATGTTTTATGTCATTCACAWGTCAATGGAGACACTTGGACATGACAACATAGCACTTACTGCTCAGAGCAAGATGTTATCCTTGGAGTAAAATTCCAGGCCAGAGCAAGTGTTGAGAGATAGAGCAGGGATAGAAAAAAAATTAGTTACTCTGTGTGTAACTAAAGTTTGTAAAAAAGACCTTTTTGAATTGTCTTCTGTGTTGGTAACATGAGAGGAGATGATCCCAGATTCAGGACAACTGGATTACTGGATTAATTCCTGCTGAATGCAGGATCACAGTGAAAACTTTTTGGTGTACAGTAAAATAGTTTCCTTATCTGGAAAATCACCTCCACCAGAAAATGGCATGGCAAAKCAGAACTGAGCAACGTCCCTGTTGTTTCCTTTCAGTAGCAAGGAACATGGAAATGAGGAAGCTGAAAGTTCARACAAACCTCAGAAATGCAAAATTTCTCACCCAAGGAGATGAAAACCAATTTAAAATAATGAGACTAGAATAAATAACTTTTCCCTTTTTTTCACACCATTTCTTTTCTTTTTAATTTTGCAGGTGAAGAAACTTATTTTTAAATGCGTAYGTGAATTCCCACCTAATCACACAGAGCTGGCAGTTCAGAAAGAACAATATAAACAGTAGGAGGCTGAGGATGGGCTCTGGGTGACATCACCATGAAATCTCAGGCTGTTGTGGTGCCCAGGGCCAGGACCAGCAGGACAGGCACTGAGTAGCCCCATGGCTGCTGTTTGAACATGGTGCCATTCTGCCTCTGGGCTTCTTGGTTTTCTCTTACTCCTGGAGAAGACAGCAYCTACAGCTTGGCTTTCAACAGATCCCAAAGCCTGCTCCCCCAGGCCACCTTGAGAATATTTACTGACTAGKAAAGAAGAAGCTGCAGAGAGTTATAAAACTCTAGAGAACCAAGTACAAAGAAGCAAATAAAGCATATTTCAGATTTCTGTTATGGGGTTGCTCAGTATAGGAACTGTGGGCTGTTATCTACAGCTCTGAGCACCAAATATTGCAGATGAGTTACTTCTGGATATTTTTTGCAGCTGAATTGAGTAAAATTAGCAAACAGCCCCTCCCTAGTTGGTTTGGATGAGGGTTTTTTTTTTTGGTTTGGCTTTTTTTTTTTTAGACAGAGAGAGAGAGAGAGAAGCATATGCTTTTTAAAGTGAAAGAAAATCTGCCTTTCTGCCTGAGGGTGTCAGCAGATATTTGAAATTCTCCTGAACAAAAAAAAAAGAGCCTGTGCTTTTTTTCTTGAAAACAATCTGCACTTTCTGCTGTCTTCTGAAGGGAAGAACATTTCTGCACCAGCAATTGTTTATCAACTGCTCTAAAATATTTGGCTGGGAGAACTGAAGGAGCAGAAGGTTTCCTGGAGTMTTGTACCACCTTAATCTACATTTTCTGACCACCAGTGGCCCCCACCTGACTTCAAATCCTTGCACACTCACTTTGCTGATATTTGCACGTGGTTTTTGCCATCAATGGTAGTCTCCAGCAGGCCAAGCTGTAAGTGAAATTTGGATATTATGGATTTTCTCTTTGGATGCCCTTGTTCTTGAAAGGCTTCTGTTCTGAAAGATGATGTGTTGGCCGTGGCCAGACGATCAGGGGCTGAGCTTTCCAGCCTCACTGAGCTCACACCAGGAATTTGGGATATATTCTGCTCTTACCATCTTTTTCTGGTGAGGATTGTTCCTGGTCACAGCTGGTGTGTAGCTGTTCTTTCATGATCAGTGTAACATTTATGAACTCCATGACTACAGTGGGACTTGTAGCTCAGGTGTTGAAGGGAAAAGGCCAGCACCTACTCTGGTTTCATATGTGATGTGAGAGACCAGCTGGGATTTCAGGGGAGAGACTCACACGTCAAAGTACAACTGAGAGAAAATCTGTGGTTTCCAAAGGAGGCAATTTGAGCGGTCAGGTGTCTCCTCTTGTGCTTGGGCAGGGAACTGCACAGCCCTCTCAATAGATTATTTTAGTATATGGATTTCTCATTCTGAGGCCCTGTTGAGTCTTTGCCCTCAGTCTTGCCCAAAAGCAGCCGTATTTCAGTGGAAGAGCTGCTGGATGTTCTCCATTACTCGGAAAGAAGCCCCTCACCCTGGAGGTGGTGCTGCACAAACACCACTTGAGCCTCCCCATCCCACTGCAGGTACTGAAACAGAGCCACCATCACTCATGTGGCCACTGCTACAAACAGGGACTCTGGCTTTTCTCCCAAGCCTGTTTTGCAGTATTTGGGGTTGATCCTCACCCCTCAGCTTCACATGAGAGAGAGTGACTTGTCACTTTCCCCTGCTGAATGGATTTTGAATATGATCATTCTCTTTGGTTCACTCATTCCTACCTCTGCACACTGACACAAACAGTGACATTAACTGCTGAACAGAATCATAGAATCAAAGGTGGTTTGAGTCTGAAGGGACCCTAAAAAATCTTAAAGCCTGAACTTTAAATGTTCCAACACCCCTACTATGGACAAGGACACCTCCCACTAGACCAGGYTGTCAGAACCCCACCCAACCTGACCTTGAACACTTCCAGGGATGGGGCATCCACAGCTTCTCTGGGCAACCTGTTCTGCYTTGCCACCAGTAAAGAATTTCTTCCTAATATCAAAYTTAAATTTCYCCTCTTCATTTTCMCCCCATRRTTTGTCCTAYCRCTACAGTTYCTGATGAAGARTCCCTCTCCAGGTTCCCTGTAGGCCTGGAGATACTGRTTCCCTTCGGATACTGGAAGGTYGCTGYGAGTTCCCCGTGGAACCTCYTCTTCTCAAGGCTGAACAACCCCAGCTTTCTCAGCCTGTCTGCATGGGGSAGGTGCTCCAKTCCTCAACTTTGTGGCCTCCTCTCSACTTGCTCTAACAGTTCMGTGTCMTTCYYATGTTGRGGACACCAGAACTGGACAGAGTTCTCCAAGTGGGATCTCACAAGAGCAGAGCAGAGGGGGAGAATCACCTCCYTGACCTGCTGSCCAYGRTGCTTTTGCTGCAGCTCAGGACTCATTTGTCTTTCTGGGCTGTGAGTGCTCACTGATGGCTCATGGGGAATTTTTCATCAACCATCGCTCCAAACCTTTCTCCATGGGACTGCCCTCAAACACTTCCCTGCCCAACTGATATCCACAATCCAGGCTTTGATGAGGACATTTTCTGCATGGCTGCAGTGTTCACTAAAAAAAGAGTTACACACAGGGCAATATCTCCCTTGCATTTATTTTTCAATAAAAAAATAACTCAGCAATCCATTGCCAGCTTTCAAATCCATTGATTCTTTCAAGGCATCACCAAAGCTACTGGAAAYTTTATCTGCATCCAAAAGCCATTTCAGTTAGATGTACCTTGAGAAATTAGAATGAAGCATGGACAAAATTGACTGTAATTCCTGTAGAAAATCCAAAATAYCTCATGTGCAAATACTTTGATTCACAGCACTTAACACTGTGAGGAACTGAGCTTCCTTAGGCTCATGACAGTTTTCTTGCCATTGTTGTGTTTGCATTGGTTTTGTAGTGGCAGTAGCTGTTACATTTTTTCTATGAGCAAATTTTGTATATGAGTATGAGTAATTGATAGGATTTTAATCTGAATMTTTTTATTTTCCCAACTGCACTTAATATCCTTCTTTTAAAGTAATATGCTTATTCCTTCTCCCACAAAGTGTGTCATTCTACTCAGAAATGGGGAATGAGTTCACAAAGAAATAATTTCTACTTACATTAAGGTTCAAATTGATTTGTTGTGTTAAAGTCATGGTATCCAATTTTGTATATTTATTTTACAGATGGCTTGCTTAAATTCATGTAAAAATTTTTGTAATATGTTCTTTCTCATCTTCTTCCAGTCAAATGCATAATGAAAATGGAAATAGTGCATCAGGTATATGGTCATAGTTTATTTTTCATGCTCATTTGCTGGGATTGGTTCCCAGAATGTAGCTCAGCTGCTTCCAGAAATAGTTCTGTAAAATCACACTGAAGCTGCAAATCCCAAAGTGAAGTCTGAGAGAAGCTAAACAAAATGAGACCAAAAAGAGGCTTACACACACCTCTGTGGATCTGGCTCCTCTCATGTCAGACAACAATCATTGATATTTTCTCCTATTTTTTTCATATATTTTCATATTCAATGCATATTGATTTTATTCTTTGCTAGACATTTTAATCTGCAGTGAAGAAGTTCAGCTGGATACTAAAGAGCATTTCCTCTCTCCTTTCTCTCCAAAACCTTTTATTTGGGAGTAGGAGAGTAAATTTCTATTCTTAATCTATATTGAAGTGTTGAGCTCCTCTCTAGACAGCTGTAAACAGAGTCACATATTTAGAACATGAATCCCCTCAGAGAGAAAATCCTCCACCTCATTATTCTTATAAGAATAAGAAGTTATTATAATAAGTGCACCTGCTGTAGAAGAGCATATTCTGGTACCAGTCTGGGCTTTCTGATGTAGAAAAGCTGGAACAATAAAAATACAAAAAACTACAAATTTCTGGGTGGGGTGGTGAGTTTTGGTCACCTTTAGCCTCTTCTTACCAGTCATTGTCAGTTTTTCCCAGTCAGCTGCCTCCTTGGAAATATGCATGTGAGGAAGAGCAGTGTGCATGTTCAGTTGTACCTGTGAACAAGGAGAGGCACCAAAGGGCAAGGAGATCTTCTGGAGTGTGCCAAGAGGGCAATGGAGGCAGGACTTTGTCAGAATGGGATGCTTTAATGTGCTAAAAGCCACTCCAGGTGAATAATTTTCAGTTTTACATGTTGGGAGCATCATTACTGTAATTCCTTAATCTGTGAATATGGCATTTATTTAACAATGCAGATATATCTGATGTTAATCAGGTGCTGCAGCTTTCCATAACACCAAGCAGCAAAAGCTGATGGGCTCTCACAGCAGGTGAAATAATTTTCCTGCTTAGTTCACAGGGACAGAACAGGGACTCGTGTTTGGCTATCACTAATAGGACATCTAACATGAGGCAATTCCATCAGAAGAACTGGGAGACAGGAAAGAAAGTCAACATGTGAAGGATGAAACACAAATAGCAGGATGTGCAATAACTGTGTTGCTAAGTGACATGCCAGGCGTGGGCAGGACCGATGCCATCCTGGGAGTGCTCCAAGTTGCCAGCCCTTAATGGAATTATCTTCTGCCCAAGATGTCCAAAAGGTAAAATTCATTTGAGAACGAGGGGAGAACACTGGACAGTGCATTGGGAAACTACTGAAGAGAAATAACAGCTTTTGAAGAGTGCATCCATAAATAAAACATGTGACATAAGCTTGAAARGCCCAGGTGAGATAATTTCTAAAGGCACAGGTAAAGTTTGTCTCATTTCTTACCTAATAAATGTCTCCATGTCTTCTTCCCTTCTGACAATTTCCTTTTTAATCCCCAAACATGGCACAGAAACCCCTGCATCTCTTGGCTTGGGCCTTGAGAACATGGAGCAAGAGTCCCTGGTGTTCTGACATCCTGGAGGAAGCTGTGAACAGGAGAAACTCCATGAGGTTCTTGACACAGCTTTTTCAAAATTTACTTGGTATCTTCTGGATGGAAATACGGTACACAAAATGAAATATCCTGCTAGCCCTGGGAATACAGGGAATTAGGAGGAGTGTGCTCTTGATGAATGAACACCTGTGTGAAAGATATTCGTAGGGAAACTTGTCAAAGTGAGTGTGAAAAAGGCTGTTCTTTATTTTCCATGGACAGGTTGAACTCTGTCTGTTCTATTGATGGATTTTAAAAGTGTGGAKGTGTCTTTTTATTGTCTTCAGTCCCAATCAGTTTCCTGGCCACATCCCAGCTGTATGCAAGGACAGAGTAGGACTGTCCCTTCCTCACTTCCCTGAGTATTGTAGTGTGCTAGCCCTGCTACAGCCAAACACCCCCTCAGCTGCTTGTTCCCCAATTCAAACTGATGAGAGAAATCAGGATAAAAACGCTCATGGATCAAGGGAATCAATTACAGTTGAAGGCAAACCAGACTTGAGGAAGATTAATTTATTGCCCACACTGCTGACAAGGGCGGGGACGGCCCACACACAGGACATGCCTGCAGTAGGTGCCTGGTGATACCTCAAAATGTGAGTAATCTGCAATTATTCTCATGGGCTTGGTCATTTAAAGCTTCTTTTGAAATTGCACTGGGAGTCAGGCTCCTGATCCCCACAAAGCCCACAGTTCCTGCCAAAGAGAAGCAGCAATYTCCTCTTTTCTGTGAAATAACTCAAGGTCCAAGGTAGCATCACATACCTGCTTCCTGCATCATCAGGAAATTCCCAATTGCTTCCTTCCTCCTTTAGTGAAAAGCTGCTGCACCTGGAAGACTGAACATGCAAAGGAAACTGGCACCCAAGAGCTTAGATTCTGGCCATCAGAAAATGTTTATGTGCAAACARCTCATTCCTGTTGGATTTTATCATCAAGTAACTGTGCAGGAACAGAGTAACRCCAGTAACCTCCCCAGACTAATTTGTTTGCATGTTTCCTCTGTTCAAAGGGCTTTTCTTCCRCAAAGGAAGGATATTTTCAGGAGGCAAAGATAGGCAGTTCTCTAGGTACTACACAAAACAGAAAATCCCAGTCCCAAATGCTCCCCGATTAACCAATCTCTTTTTTTTTTTTCAGTTATAATTTGACTTCAGCATGAGAATACTGATGAGCATCAGCTCAGCCAGACTGTGAACATTCACATTTTTGTTTCCCTTGTCAGTCTGACAGGTTTAAAAAAGGAAAAAAGTTTTGGGTACTTTTACTTGTGAACTATAGAGAAAACAATAATTAAAAAGTACAGTCTGCAGTGAAAGGAAGGCTGGAATTCAGTCATAGCTACAAGGAACTGTACATGCATTTTACATTTATGAGATCTGTATGGTTTAATATGTTTATTGGCAACATGGACAGTGGGATTGGGTGTTTAAGTGAACCCTCAGCAAGTTTGCCAAACTACACCGAGTTGTGTGGWCCATTTGACAGATGGAAGGAGGGGGTGCTGTGCAGGGGGATCTTAACAAGCTTGAGAATTGGCCTCATCTTCCCATGAAAATAATTTGGCCCTGTTGGAGCGAGTCCAGAGAAGGCCAYGAAGATGGTCAGAGGGCCAGAGCACTTCTTCTATGAAGACAGGATGAGAAAGATGGGAGCTGTTCAGCCTGGARAAGAGAAGGCTCTGGGGAGACCTCCTAGCAGCCTTCCAATTTTGCAGCACAGAACTCTGTGATGTGGGCACTAAACATGGGCAAAGGACACAAATACAAGGTGAAGGACAGTTTTGTTCCCAGATCACATACATTTTGAAGTTATTTTTATTGCAGATTAAAACAAGGCATAGACTGCTGGCTTTTAATGTGCCAAAGTCATTTGGGTTTTTAAGTGTGRAAGGGTTCATTGATCTCATATTTATTCTGGTTCTGTGGTTATCTTTGTTCATCTTTCTGTTTATGCTTTCTTAGTATATAATCAAAGATTGTGGCAAAGCAGACTAACCCTCCTGTGCTGACACTAGCTGCCTTTTTCCAGGCTGTCAAATGCTATTGTATTCATGTGACTTGTTTATTCATGTGACTTGTTGCCACAGTTGCCTCAATTTAGCTTTTCAATTTTCTTTGATCCAGAGATRTTTGTGTGATCCCTTTAGCAGGAGGTTAATTTGTTGTATTTTGTTCTCCTCAAAAGAAAAATAAAAGGGGGGGGGAGTGAAATTTCACAATGGTGACCAAATTTAGCTGAATTTTTAGATGGCTAAATTCCCATGATGTGGAACAAAATTTGACTGCTGAGGTCTAATGTCTCAAAGCTCCTGGTGTTAGTAAGAATGAAGTTCTGCTCTGAATTCTAAGCAGGCAGAACCAATCCTGCTTCTCTGCACGAGCTCTATAGCAATTTTTCCCTTCTTCCCTACCTTCT
This sequence comes from Malurus melanocephalus, assembly GCF_030028575.1. Lineage (NCBI taxonomy): Eukaryota > Metazoa > Chordata > Aves > Passeriformes > Maluridae > Malurus > Malurus melanocephalus. Next base: position 280,263 of record NW_026623802.1, on the reverse strand, counting down.
GCAGCTGATTTCTCACAGATATTAAGCTATCCACAGCCCCGACAAAATACCTCAATTTTCTGCTAAGAAGCAGTTGCTTGCCAGCTCACATTTGTTATGTAGTAATGGCATTCTGGAGCGATCTGAAAATGGCATTCTGCAAAATTGAAGTTTTTTGCTTTCCCTCCCCTTTTTCTCTTTCAGAAAGAGCAGCCGTGGAGAAACTCCACTGTGTTTTGCCACCGTGTTGTCACATGAATGACACCTGTGTTGGATTTGTTCATCAAGACATGTAGAATGTAGTAATAAAAGTGCCAGTCAGCCTGTTTTTCACTTAACAGAGCATATGGTAGAAGGTGGATTTTGAGAGCTTGATCATTGGTGTAAATCTGGGCTTCGGTTGATGTGGGACTATTGAAACCCAGACCAGAATTATACCTCTGGAAAAAAACCCAAAAACATTCCTGTAAAGCTGAATGTTGTGACAGTCCATTGATACCCCTGAGCTCCTACAGCCATTCCTGGTTTGTGAGATAGTCCCATCTGCTCCAGGCCATGTGGTCACGGAGATGGGTGGGATCAGTGGGATCATCCACCCACCCTTGACCTTGGTGCAGTGCAGAGCACTGAGTGATCATCCAGCATTGGATCCTCTCTGGGTTTCTGAGCTGTGGGAGCACAACTGGCAGGGTTTGTATTCCCAAATTCCCGTCTGGTGGCCTTTTATTGCTGCTGGACATGCATAAGCAGCAAAACTCACAATCCACTGTGGGGATCATACAGATTTTATGTTCTTCAGGTCAAAAATCAGCAGTCAGGATCTGGAATGCACTTAGAGCCACAATTGAATGTAATATTGTAATTAATATTTCCAAGGACWGAAAAAGACATTCAGAACTAAATGAGAGGGAAGAGTGCAATTTTTATTCTTTCAGAAGAGCACAGTCACAGAGATCAGCTTTCTCCATACTCAGATGAATGTGAGCCATGCTGCTTGTTTGCAGCCTTCCCTGGCAGAAGGCAGCAGTGTTTTCCCTGTGAAGCCATTTGGTTCAAATCCAAATGAACAGCATTTCTCAGAACAAAGCATGAAGACATTTGTTTTCTTGGGACCACACAGACCATGCTCATTTCTATGGGATCTTGCTGACAATTGAGCCAGATTTTAACAGACCCTTTAGTGAGGACTGTGAACACAATTAAAGAAAGCCAACTTGTTATTTTCCCATAGCCATAATTTGTACAAAAATGTAATTCTTGGTTGTTTTGTTTTATTCTTACCTGCTGTGAAAAACATCATAAAAACCCCTTAAAACCTAAAAAAAAAAAAAAAAAAAAAAAAATGCTATTGGGAAGGTCAATATCTCTGTACGTATGTGGAGAGTTAATGAAATGTTTTTCATCAACCAAAATCCCCAGGATATTTAGTGCCAAGATTAAGGAGAATATTTCTGTTATGTAGAATAATATAAATTGTCATATTCTCAACTAGTGCACAGCAAAGAAAGGGAGAGAAAAGGTGATGGTAACTCCTCTCTATCACCCTCTCTGTTGATGGCTGGATTGTATGATAGAATTTTGGTGGGTTTGTTTTGGTTCATCCGGGCATCCTCAAAGCCACCAGAGAATCACCAAGTCAGGTGTTGGACAATGCTTAATAAAGCACATTTCCTCATCTTGGTTGTCCTTTCAGAATCTCAGAATCAGAATGAGTAAGGCTGGAAGGAYCACAGTGGTYCAGWGCTCATCCGGTCCAACCTCYYTGCTCAAGCAGGGTCATCCTGGAGCATTTGGAATAGGATTGTGTCCGGATGGTTCTGGGATRTCTCCAGTGAGGGAGGCTCCACAGCCTCTCTGGACAGCCTGYTCCAGTGCACAGTTACCCACATGGYAAAGGAGTTCCATTCCCTTCTTCTTAGATAAAATTGCCTCTATCTTCTGCTGGAGTTAACCACACCATGCCAGACTAGAGACCAAAGCATCTCGTTAACTTACTTCATAGTAATTAGAATTCCTTCCTGGAAATACATAATGAATGATGGTGACTGCTGCAGGGGAAACCTACTCAGTTTAAGAGGTTTATTCCAAATCAGGATCAAGGTTGATTAAAGATATATTAATGACACGTAATTAGAGAGACAATCCATCAGGTGTACAKCTGGGATCAGTTTTAGCAATGCAATAGTTAAAGCATGGTTCTAGACAACTACAAAATATCTGAACACCCTACTATAAATAGTCCAAGGGATTCTTCCAGCAGTGCTGAACCAGGGTCTGCCCCAGGCATTTCAACCTCATTTGTCTCCCCACTGCTTCACAATTTTCACACTATTTCACTGTATCACACAGGCAAAGATTCCCTGGAACAGGCTGACCAGAGAAGCTGTGGCTGCCACATCCCTGGAAATGTTCAAGGCTGAGTTGGATGGAGCTCTGAGCAGCCTGGTCTAGTGGAAGGCATCCCTGCCCGTGGCAGGGGGTTTGTAGTTAAGTGATCTTTAGGGTCCCTTCCACCTCAAAGTACTCTATGATTCCATAGATTCACTGCTATGAGTACTCTATGATTCACTGCTGTGAGGTTTGTGCTTGTGATAATGGGACAAAACAATACACAATACAGCAAAATCAGAATCAGTTTTATCCAACTTAAACCCTTTCTCATTTTAGTATTGTGCACAATCCAATATTATATTATCATAAAATATATAATTAGATAACACAATACTAAATTGGTATACTGTGTACCAGACAGCCCCTAGTCAAGGGATATGTATTTCCAAATCACCTCATGATTAGCTAATATTTACTTATCAATGTGACAATATTAGGTGCCTCCCATTTGTGAATTCACCAGACAAATTGATAGTTGTTGCAGAGAATACAGTAAATAAAGTACWCATTGTAATGTTCTACATTGTGGAACCTGGTGAGCACTCAGGGGAGAGAAAGGATTATGGATTTGGAAAAAAAAAACCCATTTTTTTCAGTTCTGACTTTCTCTTTCTTTTTGAACTTAGTATGAACAGGAATAAACTATAGGAAATKGATTATTCTGATGGATTTGAGAAATCAGAAGCTAAGAATAGTACAATATTTGTAGATATTTTTTCTGGTGCTTCTTATTTTTCCTTCTGTTTCACATCTTCTGACAACAGAAGAAAAAACCSAAATCCTAGAATAAAAGCAGATTCCTGTCACCAGCAAACAGCAGGGTCTCAGAAGCAGCASAAAATACCACAGGTTCTCCAAAAGAATTTCCAGATAACAGAAAATATAAAAATATTTATGATTAACTGTGTAATAATCTGGACTGGAGAAGAAAAAGCAATGGAAATCAGGTACCTCTGATATTTGTCATATTTTCCAAGGAGCAACTGCATTTTGGTAAAAGCAAAGATGACAGATATCAGTATTTTCCTGGGGAGACTGAACTGTACCAGGACACAAGAATGCGGGAAAGCTAGTGAGTAATTCACTCACTAATGCATAAAAATGTAATTCATAAAAATGCAAAATGCAAGAAGAAAAGACTCAATGATGCTCATTCTGTCAAGCAGAGCAATGAAAATGTGTACAAAAATACAAAATTTATTAATTTAGCCAAGGGTCCTTAGGAACCAAACTTCCGTGGCAAATGTTAGAATAAGTTATCCATCTCTGTCTCATTCTACAAATTCGCATATTTGCTCGTGGGAAGGAGTGGCTTTGAAAGGGAGCACTTTTTATATGCAGAAACACTTTCATCTTTGATGACAGCAAAGTTACTACAGGCCTTTGCTGGCTGCATCTCTGAAGGATAGGCTGAAAAGAGCATCCCTGGATTATTCAATTTTTCCCACTGTGGTTTTTACTGTGGTTAAATTTTATACCATTGTCCCTGAAGAAATGTCCTGGAAAGGAAAACGTAATGAGTATGAAACAGAGCTGTTATAAAGAGCAACTGCTGTTATAAACTCCATAACTCTTGGGCAATTTACGATCTTTCCTGGTGGTCAAAAGATAGGAACAAGCACAGGTTGAAAATGGAACTAGACATTTTTACCTTTAATCTTTCTGACTTTGTAAAGGAAAAAGTGAGTGTTTAAAAAGTGCCTTTTCTTCTTCATTTTCTTCTGTCATTGATAAAAAATAGGTTTTGTCAGCGAAAGAATGGCACCATTTAGGATGGCAGCAGAGAAGCAGGGAAATAAAAGGGTGACAAAAAAGATAAAAGTATTAGAGGAAAAAAGAATATAAATAGGGATATGAAAGAAACAGAATTTATATGGTCTGTTACAATGAAGATTCGGGAAGGRTAATTTATCTATAGCTTCAGAGGAACAATAAATATAAAGACAATAATTCTCAGTGGATGATGTGATAAGAAGCAGTGGCCTGAAACTATGAATTAAAAGCTTTAGGATAYGTATTAAAAATTATTTTTTAATGACAAGAATAATCAAGGAGAGTGGCTCAAACAGAGTCCTCTTGGAGAATCTCACCTGTGTAAGGTGAGATCTTGCCCCTGACAATATTCTCATAGATTTGAAATATGGGACTGATAGCAAATTGATTGATATTAAATCCAAGAGAACAGTGTTTCATTTTTTCTTGAGAACAGTAATGAATTCCTTTCTTTCTCAAAGGGTCTTCAGATCAGTGAGACTTATTATAAATTCCCTGATGTTTTAAGGAGAAGTAACAATATCTAAATGTTGTAGATCAAGACCCTGTACTATGCATGTTATGTTTTGGGTTTTTAAAAAATATTTTCATTTCCTTTTGCCCTGTTTTGGGACCTGTTTCAAGTCTCGCAGACAACGTGCCAGTTCCCCAGGACAAACTGGTGTCTCAGGAACTGTCATAAAGCACATGAAAATCGTGAAGAAATTCCCATTCCATGTGTCAAAATACATCAAAATAGTTCATATCACACAAGGCACTGTTTCTTCAAAGTTTAGTCCTGTACTAAGAAAACAAATATTGGCACCATTTTGTCATTGCTAATGGTACAGCATCTGAAAGCAGCTGAATCTGAAGAGTGTGAGATAGAAAGGTGTTGAGGGACAGATGAAGGTGGGAGGAAGTGCTTTCCAATGGACATCCTGACATTACAGCATTCAAAGGGCCTTGTCACTGATGTGTGCAAGAGACTGTAATTACAGACTCTTGGGTGGGATAAAAGGAAATCCTTGACAGAACATTTTAGGTCTTGAAAATGGTGTTTGGTTCCCAGGAGCCTCACAAGAGACTCTGGGTGGAGATGCTGGGATGGACTCAGAAGAATGAATGAGAAATCCTTCAAAGCAGGAAAAAGGGGACAATACTCTGTCATTTCCAGGCATACYCTGTGCCTCGTGTATCCCAGCATCAGTGCCACATGCCATACTCAGCATTGCCTAGAACCTTAAATCTTCCCCTAAGTCTTCCATGAAAATGTGTCTTCTTTCACTGAAGCTGCTAAGAAGTGCAAAGAAGCTAGAGCTAATTCCAGCTCAATTTACTCACCGTGGCTTCCCCAAGGGAGGACCAAATTCCRGAGCTGTGTTACATGCAGGCTTTAGTCCAGTGTTGGTCCTATATGTGAACATGAGGAGATCTTTCTTGAAAATTCTTGCTATTTGATAGAAACAAAAGACGCCAGGGATCTTTTTTAGTGTTTTCCAGTGAATTGAGATGATTCTGTGTTACCTTCATAAACTTTAGCCTGTGCAAACATTAAAGTRCATGCTCAATGATATCAGAAGTGGAAAGCTATGATGAAGCCATTTTGAAAGCAGCATTTAGATTGCTGAATGATGAATATCTCAACTTTTCCCACCTCTTTCCCTCCCCACAGATTTCAATCACAGAGCACCTCAGAAGATGGGGTGAAGGTTCTCCCTAGGAGGGGGGCTGAATTTCAAAACTGATAACATCTTCACAAAAGCTGAATTTTGCCCTTTGTTGAAGGTTAATTATAGCCTCCCCTCTCCTCATTTGCACACCCCAGGGCTTTGGTGAGCTCTAGCAATCTCTGCATGGCTCTGGCAGGGCACTGCCTGAAGCCATGTCACACCCAGGCCTTACAGAGCACCAGGTTTCCCAAAAAAGACCCTAATTTTTCACAGGCACACAGAGAGCAGGTTGATAACTTTCAGTTTGAACCATGGGTACCAATAACTCAATACTTGTGACCAACAGCCCAACCTGCAGKCACAGGARACAGAGCTAAATCTGTTGATGTCTRCCYCAAGCCAGAGATTAATCTGAATTATCAGATTTTTGTGTTTTAGACCCATTCAGGCCCTTGGTGGCACATGCTCTGCAGGATTTAATTTTATCTGAGCCAGCTWAGTCCTAGAGACGTTCTGTGAAGTGGAAATGACCAAGAGACAGGCCCAGATGAGCGTTGCTGCCAACCAGGAAAAGGGAAGCTGCTCGTACACTGCTACTTCAGACATATTAAAAAAACAACAAAGTTCATAAATTACATTTCTATGAAAGACTTGGGAATTAGTTAAAGCCACATTTGAGGAGKTTTTTTCTGGATTTGGGTTATTTTTTGGTAACTTTTCTCACTTAAGCTATCAGCAGAATTTTATTTGGGACTTTTAAACTGCAAGATCTTGCATTTGAGCTAAAGAACAAGTTTTCTCCACTGAAGTTTTTATTGAAATAATTCATCTTTCATGTGTACYAGCCTCCAGAGGGAAAATAAAATGTATAAACTTTTTCTCTGATAAAAATGACAACGCTCAGAACTGATTTGGTTGATGATTTCTCTCTCCTAGCAGATTGTAGGCTATATTTTTTCTAAGATTTGATATATGTCAGTTAGAAGAAAGTTTTTCTTTCTTATAGAGAATGAAAAGCTGTGGACTGAAAAGCAAAGAAGACGTACAGTCCCACACTGTGGAATGTGGGTCTTTGAAGCTGCACCAGCAAAAATCTCTGTTCACAAATTTGAGCTAGGAGTCTCCAAATGGGTGTGGAAATTGCTTGTCTTAATTGGTGGAAAACTATTATCAAGTATTAATTGGAATATTTAGGAACGTTCGACTGGGAGGCAGGGTTTTTTTTTCATTCTAAATTGGAAACAGGCACACCTAATATTAATACTGTCTGTTTGCAATTTGTAGTGATTTAATGGATCAGGAATGATCCAGAGAAGTGGCAAAAGGAGGGCTGCCTAATAGAAAGCTTATTCTGTCCAAAATTAAGGAAAAAAAGCTTTGTGTCAGAGCAGTGTGGGTATTGTGCTGAGTGTTGCACAGACATCTCTGTGTGTGCAGTTTCCCTCTAAAAGGGAGCATATGGTGCATTTCATTAGCCATGCACTAGCTGGGGCACTTGTTTTTGTTTTGTAAAGCTAAATTTATAGAAAGTTACATAATTTTATGAAGATAAACAATTCCTACTGAAGATTGCCAACATTTTGCACATGACAGGAGAGATAAGCCAAGCAACAAGGGTAGAATTTAGTCCTCTTCTGGCATATGGTGTCTGCCTGGGTAGAATTTTCYGAATAATCCATCAATTACCTATACCTGTCAAGCAGTCAGTGAAGAAGCTCATTCCATGAAGGTGAATAGCTAAAAGGTTTTTAACCACTGTAAAAATCACATCTGTTATCATTTCATACWGTGTTTTTTATCTAAAGAGGTAATAACTTGCTAAATCATAACAAAATATTGTCTGTAGTCTGACCTGTAACATCTTTATTGTAAATAAATGATGAAATTTCTCTTTTTAAATTTTGTACTCTTTGGATATTTTTATAATTTCACTCCAAATTTGGAAATTTAATTTTTTTTCCCAAATGTTTCTAAAGCTTACAAAAACTGGTACAACTATACGCCAAAATGTGTCAAATCTCCTGTAGCGTATTCCAACAGTTGCATGTATAGATTTCAGTCACTATGATGTTTYCTCTCATGAGGAGCTATTCTGGGATTCCTGTTGTTTTTAGTTTACATACTTCTGCCAGATGACTCATTTCACAATCTAACTTGTGTTTCCATTTTTACTCTGGCAATACTCATCCTAATTTTCTTCTGTACTCCTAATCAAAGAATGATTTCATTTAATCATGAAGACTATCCTGCAAAAGAATTTCTTGCAGCTAAATTTAACTATCCACAAACTTCTGCAGGGGATGAKGGGGGTGAGTGGGGTTGGGAAATGRATTTAGTTGGTGCATAGTGCCAGYCTTTTGCCAYRTAGCAAGCAATTTTGACCTCCTGGTTCAGCCATGCTTTTATAAATATTTTATTTTTCCCTTTCTTTCCCTTTCTTCAGAAGGGGAGTACTTAAACTCAAGTGCTGTAACACATTTCACTGACTGAAAAGTGCAGCACATCAGCAAATAGGATGCTGCATTCCTTAACAGCCTGAGGTAGAGCTGAAGGTTTTACCAGCTGCATCTCAGGCAGTGTTATGCAGGGACAGGGACTGGCTAAGGTGATGGCCAGCAGTTGTTTTGTGTGGTCATTGCTGTGTGGTCAGTACCAGCACTGCCCTGCTGTCGTTCTGGCAGGACCCACCATGGACCCGAGGCAAATGACCCCTCACCTGATGCCACCCTCTTGTTCTTCTGGTGGTGGTGGAGAGTTTATCCACATGGATCACAGGGTGCTGTGCTGCTTGGCTTTAGGGTCAATGGATGAGCGTTGGTCTGTTTTATTTATTCCTGCCTAGGTACAAACTGGGATCTGCTTTGTGCGTATCCAGATTACAGAGGGAGAAAATCCTCAGGCTGGTTACATCACTTCTTCTGGATGATGGTGCCATAAAAGCAGGATTTCATTGCCTGCTTCTCTCTGCTGGATGAATCCATGAAGACCATTGAAACCAGCTTTGAGGCTGCTCTGCACCATTAAAGATGTAAGAAAAAAGAACTTAAGCATCACTTGTGGATGATCACAGAATTCTGCAAGGGTCCTCAAGACATTACTTGACATTTCTTGTAATTCACATACGAAGCCATCTACACCATCAACTGTGTTGTTACAGCATCAAACAGCAGCACCTCATCCTTGGTTCACTGCTTCAACCAGAGAAAGGGACCCACAAATCTCCCAAAACTCAGCCACAGATGCAGTTCCCAAACCCCATGTACATCTGTTGATACGATTTATCCTACTGAGAAAATACATCTAACAGTAAGTAGGTCAGGGAGAAATAGCCAAGAGAGCAAAGATGTGCAATTAACTGCACAAATTAACTGCTCAAATGTACAAGGAGTAACAAAGATCAAGATAAGGTGTTCTCAAGAGAGGTTGAGGTAGAGCAGGAAAGAACAGAGACGTTCTGTACACTCATTCTCTTTCAGAGAAGACTAGTGCAGAGAGAGGGAAATTCTGGAAGTGTTTGCGAAACAAATATCTGGGTGTTCCAGATTCAGTGAGGAATGGAATGTATTGCCTGGGAACAGAAAAGAAAGATTATCTTAAGCTATAGTAGAGGACATTTAGATTAGCCTTTAGGAGAAATATTGCGTAGGATGGTTAAACTCACCAAAAGGTTTTAGGATGAGATAACAAATCTCATCCATCTGTCACAAATGATGTCAGCCTCATGAAACTGCCAGCTGCATGGCAGGGGACTACATGGCTTCTTGATTTCTTCTTGACTTCTAGGACTCAGTGGTTCTATGATTCTTCAAGCTGCTTTTAGACCATTTGTTCCGTGATTCTCCTGTGGATGAAGGTGGAAGTGGCAAAGGTTGAAGCCTCATCCTGGAGTCATTGTTCTGAACACTGCTTTGCAAAATTAGAATCAAAAACAGTGGGGCTTACACAAAACACAGAAACTCAGACTGCTGTAGCTGCATGGAAAGCAAAATAATGTTAAAGCAAAGCTTCTTGAACTTTTACTTATAACYACCTCCAATACTAGGACATATCACTGGCTTCCTGTGATCATTTATTTTAAGTCCTGCTGCTCACAGAAATCGAAGAAACATGATTGCCMCTGACATATACATCAATAGCAGAGRGCAGAGCCATGTCAGAGAGCAGCTGGTAATATGGCTAAAACAAGCTTTGGATCAAGCTGCTCACAGGATGCAAAGGCCAACAAGTAGAGCAGATGCAAGTTGCAAAAAACAGCTTAGAGACATTGCTCTTTTCACAGCCTTAAAACAGAAGCTCCTTGGCAAAACATCCCTTCAGTCGCATCTGATTCTGGTCTGAGGTCAGAGGGAAATGACAGGGATGATTATCAGAARCCTGCAAGATTCAAGGATCAGCTGCAGTGACAAAAGGGGAAGAATTAATTGTGAATCCATCTCAAGCACACTCAGAAAAGAGATCTTATTGRAGGAGCCTATTTCTTACCATGCCAGAGGTAAAGGACCAGGAAGGCAGAGAGAAGWTACACATATTTTAGCAATGGTTTACAGGAGGGCTTAGACCTGGAATCTCCATGTTTCTGGACACATGTGTTTGGGATTGGACAAAATGAAAGTGGTCAGTACATTATATGGCTCTGTCTGAATGATTCTCCTTGAGTGGTCTATGCAGAAATATGAAAAATATATGTATGAAAAGTTATGTAACCCTTGTGGGGAGGCTGTGCTTTTGCTTGGCAGGGTTACACGGGCTGATTCAGTCAAGAACTGGAGACTACTCACAGCATTATGATAATGTCATATTTTAGAGTGAAAGGAGATCCCATGAGAGAGGGTTCTGAGAGTAAAGTTAAATATATAACTAAAAAAAAAAAATTAATTGTTTTCAAGCTTGCAAATAGAGAGATCAATTTCGAAATGTTTCATTGCCATAATGCCATGACTCTATCAGAACATGCAGAAGACATATCTAGTGAAATATTTTCTTTTCCTTTAAGTCTTTATTTATCCCATTCCAATCACTGACATGGAAAGCTCCTCTATTCATGTTAACTGAGCAAGTCAGGGGAGATGCAGCAAGGGGAGGTCAGTCTCTTCCATGGCAAAAATTGCCTATGTTAATTGAGTCAACTGTGAACATAGCTGGTCTACAGGCCAGACAGATTGGACAATGGAAGGGAAGGTATTCCTCARGATTATAGCTGGTCTTCAGAGAGCTGCTGGGACCAATTGCTGGATCATGGCAAAGCCCACAGGACTCACTGGACTCTGTGGTTCATTGCTGGGGTCTTTTCAGCTTGGAAGCAAAGGCATAAACGGGATGAAAAGCCACTGTGTGTCTTTTTTTGGTCTACATTTGTTTTGTCCATGTCTGGGCAGACAGGGCAGGTAACTGCAGCTGGATGGGAACCATCTGCAATGTGTCCTGCTTAYGGTGAAGGACAGGGTGGAGGAAAAGTTAATCTGCCCTAATCAGAAAGGTGTCAGCCTCCTTTTTATTGCCTGAACCATGCAAAGCTCTCAGAGAAAACAAGCCATCATAGAGGGCATCTCTTGTCAACATCATGTTATGATGTCCAGCATTCCAATGATGTTCATGGGAGTTGTGGCTGCTGCAAGAATCTCAGGGATTCAGAAAGCTGCAGCTCCTAGGAATCCTTAGATGCCATACAAAGCATTGCATCCCATGCATATTCTGCATAGCATCCATAACATCTCTCAGCAGAGTCAGATTTGGAAATGTCCCTCTGTGCTGTTCCTCCTCTGCAGCACTGGCAGGAGCAGCCATGGCCCTGCTGCCCACAGCTCCCAGCCCGTGCCAAGAGGGGACAGAATGGTGACACGCTCTTCTTGAGGGCCCTTCTGTCAAAGGACCTGGTGGTGCTCAGTGCAGCTGTTCCCATCCTGGCATGACTCACCCTTAGTTAAAGCATTATGATTCATGGAAGAGTTTTAACTCCATGATTCATTCAGGTCCACTTTTTTTTCATTACTGCCCAAAACCATATAATCAGTAGGTGACTTGCCTTATAAAAAAAAAAAAAAAAAACAAAAAAAACCAAAAAAAAACCAACTCAAAATGAGCCAAAGTTAACAGTTCTTCCAAGCAAAAGTTAAGGCCTTTCTTTTTCAGAGGTATGCAAACAACAGCGGGGAAAGATTAGAAATACCAAAGCGTGGAATGCTCACAAAGAAAATTCATTCCAGTCTAACGATACAGGAGATTCATGAATAAATGTGTTTTRTTATCAATGTATTTAAACTGAAAGGAGCTGTCAATTCTCCCTGTTCTTAATGCTCCTTCTATACAAGATGTTTTGCTTTGTGGTTTCCACAGCTTCCCTTCTTAGAAATGTATAGCATATTCATCTGCAATATTAAACAAATCAGAAGTAGGAGCACWGAAGGGAACAGATTTCTGGTATTTCAGTCTGTTTCTGAAGGTTTTCACGCTCTCAGATGTGCTGAATGCTGGATCATTCTTTGCACCCTTCTACTGACAAGACAAAAGGCTTCACCATGAAAGAGAGAACGGGGTAAGACAGAGGGAGGCAGAACTGTTTTTAAATGATGGAAACATAAAACAATATTCATCTGCACAGACATTAGCTRTAGATAGGATTGGAAGCTATAGTAGCTCTTTGGCAAAAGTACAGRGATAACTAAATTCGTTAAATCATAGATATGCCATTTATTGTGAGAACAGTGGCAATTCCAGAGAGTTGTTTTCTATGCTTGATGCTAAAGAAGGGCCCAAAGCCTGGTCCTGTGTAACCAAACATTTTGTGCACTTCAGGTAGTACATTAGAATTGAACACATGTAAAACCGTTCCTTGGTTCTTGGAAATGCAAATAACATCACTGCCTTTGCTGTAMATCATTAACCACCAGCAAAGGACTAGGGCCAAAATAATTCTTGGATTGCATATTCTTGACTGCAAGGATTACCCCAAGAATCAATCTGACCTTTCTGTTTGGCAATAAAGAAAGCATAACCATGTGGGATTTGAGGGATCACAAAGGCAATGAATTTGTGCCCAGCTTCTAATCAGCTGATCTGTGTGTGTGACCAAATAACCTTCCTAATGCTCCTCAGCCACAGGCTTCCTATGCAGCAATCCCTCAGCTCCAGCTCTTTGGGATGTTATGGAGGAGAGGGTCACTCTGATGGATGAGATTTGCAGAGGTTCATTTGTGGTTTGGTGTGATGTGGATTAGTTCTAAGCTGGGGGCCTTGGCTCCCAGTGCTGAGGAATCTATTTCAGCTCCCATTACAGTTATCTGCTGCAGCCTCAATGGGACCTCCTGCCTGGAGTGAACCCTAAATCAAATCCAGATATCCATTTGACTGCTTCAGTGGGCTGGAGCTGCAGAAAGGAAACAAGGTGCCCGAAAGCATTGAATGAAGTATGCACTCCCAATTTTCATCTGGGGYAAGAACAGTCATGGTCAATCAGCTAAAGAGAACTTAAAAGTCAGTTTGATGTCCTTTTGCAGAAGCAATGAGGATAAATTTGCTTTTATACGAAGTTTGTACAARTGAACCACAAAACAAGGGGACTCGCTGACTCATCTTTCTGCAAAAATCAGGGTACAGCAACAGTAACATCTCTCCTTATGTAAGCTGAGATTGGATTGCAGCCAAACAGAGAAGTGTGGAGATGTTTTCAAAGCTAAGTCAGCTCTATCCAGAGCTGAGCCCAGGCTCAGTTAGGGCTGAGCAAGCTGGGAAAGAAGAGACTGGAAACTGGCAGCAAAGCACAGTTACATTTTGCCAAACACAGTCTGTCCTATTAATGTGAATGTCCCGCCTCTTACAAAACCTGTACACATAAATGTCTTTCATAAACCCGAATGAGTTTCTTACAAGACCCTTGAAAAAAAAGCCAAAAAATACAGTAAAATTTCAATTTCTGATACAGATAATTGCATACTTCCAAGAAATCCATTAGATGTACAGATTGTGAAATCAGGTCTCAGTCCATAAGAATGTCTGTCAGATCACGATATCACACTTGTTTGATGTGCACAAATGTCTTGAGCTTTCTATTTTGATATGGTAGCTGATGGAGGCACCATGTAATGAATATTTCTGTTAAATTCTCTTTTTTTAGAATAAAATTTAAAATATTTCCCGAACATTTAAATTTGAGAAAATGAAATCATTAGAAAAATGCATGATACAAAATTCATTTTCAGGTAAATAAACTTGAAGTAATAGATTTAAAATAGTGCTTAAATGTCACAGGTACAGGTGCATAGCACAGGCACATAGCATCCTCATCAGGARTAGGACCAAATTTCTCTGTCTGTGATATCCCTACTGTATTCAGAGCTGAAAGTTATTGAACGAGGCTCTTGGCTTTTTACAGGCAGGTGTACAGCTGAGCACATCTGCATCCAAGTAAGAAAAATAATGTTCCTAGCAGGATAGAGGTGTCTCCTATTGTCCCCTTTCCTCTGCTACAAAAAGGCTGGAGCAGAGCCAGGGAAAAGGTGTTGGGGTGGCCTATTGAAAAATTATTACAAATAACAGGAGTTATTTGGTATGCAGACAGCAATCTGAATCCAGGGGAGAGGCACAGAGTGTGCTTTTTGTGGGTGTCCACCCCCAGCTCAGCAGAGGTGAGATTGAGCCCTGCTCCATCTCCCACTGGTGCCAGTGTAAAACCAGCAGTACACTTTATTTTTTATTTTTTTTTTTTTTCTATAAATGGACCTAGTTATTACATTAAGCTCAAATTACCACAAATTTGGAGTATTGAATTGTTTTGCTTACCTGCAACCTCACCTTTGATTCCCTCCATATTTTCTAAGCTAGGAAAACTTCTGAGCATTGAAAGTTGAGCAGACTTCAGCACAGAGTCTGAAAAAGAAAAATACTGAGCATGGGGCTCTTAAAAACTCCCCATCAGTATAATCGGTTAGCATGTTGCTGATTTAGTTCTGATTAGTTGTTCTGATCATCAGGAAGACTGCTGAGCACAGAGGTGTCCTCATGGTGAGAAAAGCAACTCAGGATCCAGATATGGTCTGCTGAGGGYGGGTGGAAAGAGCTGAGCTCTCTGAAGAGCTATTTGGTATTTTCAGCACTTAGTGATTTTATTTTTGTGATAATCTTAGGCTGTCCTGGCCTCTTTTAACTGCGCCTGGTATCATCTCCCGGGTTTTTTTTTTCTTTTCACTTTCCCTCCTATTGTATTGAAAACAGTAAAGAAAACAGTCCACTGTCAGGCAGTTCCTCTCCTCGAGCAGGTTTGTGTTATCACTGTCATGAGACAGTTTTCCCAGGACCAGGGGAGAGTGGTTTTCCTTCTCTCAAGTGACAGCACAAGTCTGGGTTTGCCAATACCKGAACAATGTGATGGCAGGTGCTCAAAGATTGTCTGATAGCAGCAATTTCACCAGGGCTGGGGTGTGCAGGGTCACAAACAGAGCAGGGGAGATCTTCAGTCAAAGAACCCTGCTGATTCCCATGTTTGGTGCTACAGGTAAAGGTTCTTGATGGACTCATTTTTTTATTTCATTTATAACCAAGATGGCAGGTGCTGTGACAATAGAAACAATGGAATAGTTGCACACAAAGGCAGCTTTTTGTGCTCAGAAATACATGTAAGTGCTGCATTGCTTTGCCTCTGGTTCTTTGTTCTCATCAGGTGTTCTGGGGTTTTGGGAATGTTTCTTATTTACATTAGGGCAAAGGTAGGCAGCTGTGAATTCAGTGGGATGGGACTGTTCAGGACTGATAACTGAATATGCAGGTGACATTTACAGGCTCTGACACCCAGTTAAGCACATACTTGCACAAGTTAAATTTGCAATCCTGTACTTAAACCATATTATAATTGTGCCTTTTAAAGGCATGCAAGTTGTTTACAAGTTCATCTGATTTCTTTTTTTTTTAATCAAATCTGTATTTTTCATCTTCTTTAACCCAGCTGGAAAATGGCTAGAGCAAATCTTGTTTAACTTAAAAAAAAAGGAAATAACTTGTTGCTTGTAAACAATCACAACTTCATCCTCTAGGTGAGTTCTGTTTTATTTTCAAATGCAGTGCAAATGCAACAGAGTTGCAGATTCAGATTATCTTGRCAATGAATTGTACATGCCTGATTTTCTGGGAGTGCTTGTACGGCAAAGGTATGAAAATCCAAAGGTATGGAATGAAATTTGTAACCTTAACTACACCTATAAGTATTACAGTACGCTGTAGAATCACCATGGCAACTCTTGGATGCCACGGAGCCACAAACCCCGTGACTGCAGTTACACTTGCAAGAGCTATTGTTTTTCTTTTATTTCATTTATGTATGTTTCAGTCAATCTCTGGAGCTAAGTAGGTCAAACCATGCTCCATATGCTCAAGGTTCTCCAATCATTGAGCTCTGTTTGGGTGAAGAGAATCTGGGAGAGAGGCACATGCCAGATTTTTCTGCTTATTGCACTCTGGGCAAGTGTTTTACACATAACTGGGCATCAAATATGCATTGTTGCATATTCAAAAGTCCAAATTTTCCTCTAGAGTATCTTTGTGTTTCTAAAACTTCATCAGGATGATCATTGTTAAATATCCAGTTCCCAAACAAATCTGCCAGGCCAGGCACTTAAATTACATGAAAACTGTGCCCATTCCTAGCCATTAATYTTACAAATAGACACATTTTTTGTATTTTTCTTCTAAGCTTCTATTTATAGAGGCTGTCCTTCGAAGAGAAGGGTGGATTACTGATTTGACTGAGAAGGGGCTACAGTTGCTGCTCCAAGATTCATTTAGGGGAATTCAGATATGGGGTAACCATCCTAAAGCAGAAAGAATTAATTGTTCCCAAAGAGTCCTCTCCCTCACTGCTAGGAGAAACTTAAACAAGGAAGGAACACTGGTGTCTTGGTTTGTAGAGGATTAAAGCTGAGATACACCTCACTTACAGGTTTGATAGCACAGACTAGGTTAGGCTCCCATGATYCAGACTGAAACACAACTGCATGGTTTGTGTCACCAGGAATCCCTGAAGGAAAGGTTTTGTCATCAGAAAATGCAGCTTTCTGACATAATTTTCCACCTGCTCCTRCTGCTGGAGAAGGAGTCATGGATCTTTGCTTCATATGCTGTCCATTGGTTGCCAATTATCTGTCTGTGGGGATGCCTTCATTCTATTCCAGCTTTGATAAGCACTTATACAATTGACAAAAAATGTTCGGGGATGGAGCTGAATGCTCTCAGTCTTTTAATAATCTTTACCATTTGGTTTCCTAACAGCCAGTTATRTAATCTATTATAATGAGAAATATTAGTCCAAATATCTGTTTAAGGACTACTTAAACTCTTTAATTTTGTGAGTGATGAAACAGACAGAATGGGTTCTTCACATATATTTTTCTTTGGTGTGGTTGAGTTTCAGTACAGATCCAAACGAAGCTGTCTGGTTGTCCCTMCTCCCCTCCCCAGCAAGTCCCAAGTCCCAGAGAAGCAACAATTATCCAGAGCATGACAGTGGATGGATAATTGGGACAGCTCCTTTCACACTTCCTACTGGCATTTTTGTTATCTTGCTGAAGCAGGCTCTGCCATGGATTCAGTAACCAGAGGACCTGAATCCGTCTTGTCAGCAGGGGATAAATATGTGGCAGTGACAGCTTTTTGTGACGGTGATTAAGGCTGTCTGGCTGTCAGAGTGCATTTGCATTGGTTGGTGTGAGTACACAGGTCCAGAGCAGAGCGTGGCATCTCGTTTTGTGCTCACAGGCAGTTCAACTCAAATGCTACTGGGCCTGYTTGGTAAAACACACATTTCAGTTTATTCCTGTGTTATATAGATTGCTGGGAAGCTTTTCTTTGCAATGGCTTTGTCAAGGAGGAGATGCAATTTAGAAGGTCTCTAARACTATTCCTGCCCTTTGTCAGATTGCAAAGCTTGCTTGTTGTTAACATCATGCCTTGTATGTCCTGAGTGYTTTCCTGCCTTCAAATGAATCTGTAATCAGAAGTATTGAGAGAATTTTCTGTTTGTGAGCAATGTGCTGAACTGGCTCAGCAATGTTATCTGTGGGAAAGAAACACCTTCCAGGCTCTCACCCTCCCCAGCCTTCACCCTTTAGCATTTTTGCTGCCCTGAAGGTAGAACCAGGCCAGAACCCCCTGTTTCTTTTTCCATCACTGGAAACTGCAAATGAGGAACATCCTATGTGACCCTAAGACTGACTGAAGGGAGCTGTGCACACTGCTGCTTTCTCCAGAGCTCAGTTAGAAACCTGGGAAGGACGTCAGCTCATAAATAATGAATTTGGATGCCTAAATTCACATATCCATGTGAGTCAGACATTTCAGGTCCCATTACAGTCACCAGAGACTTTATCCAGCTCTCTAAACTACTGTGTGTCAGGAAACCATTGGGTTGGTAGGTCTGTGGCTGACCTGTGCCCTTCTGGACCAACACCTGCAGTCCAGGGGGGTCTGCTGGGCACCTCAAATRACCCCAACCCTGCTGTAACCACTGAATCACATCTCTACAAGTGGACACCTAAATGAACGTGTCCAAGTTGTGGAGCTGAATCCCTTTACGGGGAACATTAACGACTACCATTTATAGTGGATGCTGGAAGCAAACTGGAAACTTCTCAGATTTGCACCAAAGTTTGCAGAGTTGCTGCAGACTCATTAAAGGATTTGGGATGTATCCTTAAAGAAAAGTCATGTCTTAAAGTGTGGTTCATGAAAACAGCTTCAGCTTTTTTTAATTCTTTTCACTTTATTAAATGCACCTAGCTCACAGAGGAGAGAAACTAATGATATTTCTTTTAATTAGCAGTGATATCAACTGCTCTGGGAATCTTACTTTATTCTTTCCTTCCCACCTTATCACATTTTTCCACTTGATGCTGCACATACAAATGAGTACACAATGTGCTGGTTTTTTTTTTTTTTTTTTTTTTTACTTTACTAAAAGTAAAGAAATGTGGTGGAAGTGACTGAAAACGGAATACACAGAACCATCCAGTCTGACCTCAACACATAGCAAGGTTCTGAGAATTTTACTAGTGATCCTTTCAGGAGAGGAAATTAATCTCTCTCTAGAAAGGATGACCCAGCTGATCATTAAAGGTGAGCAGGTAACTCAGTCATTTKCCTGTCTGCTTGCAGCAGGTGGATGGGTAAATATTTATGATGACTCMAAAATCAGGATTTTTAGTAGCAATAATAAATTTTCTTTAATAGCAAATGATCACTTTTTAATTAGATAAGCGCTTAAAATTATAAATAAATGAATGGTGAAAACAAAGATACACATCCATTGTACTTATCATCCATGCATTGTTCTTGCAAAACACTGAGCAGGTCCTTATGATTTTTTTTTTTTTTTTTTTTTAATTGATGCCATGCACAGAGATAGGCATCTAAGCCATTCTGCAGATAAGAATAAGGTTTTCATGGATGGAGCAAGGATGCCAGTTTAAAATTCGTAAATTTATTTTTGTCTGGGATTTTTTAAGCACCTTGGTGAGAATTTTTTGAAACGTCATTGAATTGCTCACTGAAAATTCACCTTGATGCCTCAGAGCAGACTACCCCAAAACTGTCACTGAACTTTAAAATGTCACTATACCAGAATTATATGCTCTAAAAATAGAGAAATGGCTTAAAGAGGAATTAAAYTGACTTAGACAAGTTTAATTAATCACTATGCTTTAGGAAAAAACGTAACTTGSTTTTCTGTTGAAGTGGAGAGACAGTTCAGATGGAGATTGGGTTGCACAGAGACATTTTCATAAGACATCAGTGTGCCAAGAAAGAGCAAGCCCTGCTCTTTTCAGGCCCTGCTTTTGGAAGGCATGACAAGCCATTTCAACACAGCCCATRTGATCTCAGCCTGCTGAGATCCAGTAGCAGCAAACACCTCCGTGGCTCAGTGGATTGAATCCATGCTCTGGCATGTCCTCATCGTGTTCATCACACACCTACCTTCAACAGTGTGATCAAAGACAAGAGCAGACGGGTGACCTGGGACAGGAGAGAAAGGAGAAGAAGGTTCTTGGCCATGTTGATGTGTGTTAACTGGTTAGAAGGTGAGACTGGTGGAGTTCAYGAGGCAGAAAAGAAGAAGGGACAAAGTTTTTCACCAGCCCCACATCCTTSTACTCCTGGCTGTGCTCTAATGGACCCTGGAGCTGAGTGTGGGGCTGTTGGTCAGGGATGGTGTCGCTCTGGGGTCTGTGCCCTGCTGCTGAAGGCACAGTCTCTGTCTGTGTATGRTCTCCTGGCTTGTGTCCTTGCTGGACCAGCCCCACTCTCACCACTCCCTGCACTGTGGTAATGTCAACACATCTCTCATTTAGCACTGTGGACACCTGAGGAGTCAAGAGTTCATCCACCTCTGCCCTCACATTGCCATGAAATTGGGAGAGGGGCCAGAGCTGCCTGGACAGAGCCACGAGCTCCCGAGCCCCTTCCCTGGAGAGCTCTCCAGGTGCCCCAGGCACGCAGAGCCCTGCTTAGCTCTGCCCAGTTTAGGCCAATTCAGTACACACAGACCCATTTTGGCATCATAAAATGAATCTCAAAGCACTGGGAACCATTTTGTTCCTCCTAAACTGATGGCATTTCCTCTGCCAGTGCCAGCACAGTGGTGAAGGGCATGCAGGTGGCTCCATTCCACTGGGAATACCAAGGTGTTCTGCCAGTTCACCCTCTGCAGAAGGACTGTTAATACCAGCAATTTTTTTTTCCAGAGAAGAAATAAAAACCCTGATCCACCCCCACCTTCCCCATGTAAATAAAGCCAGTCAGGCACAGCAAAACTGCTTCTGCAGCAGGGGTGGCTCAGGCAGACCCTTCCCCATTGGATTATAGGGTTTACTCAGCCCTGCTAATGTTGTCCATCAGTGGCAGGAGCAGGTTCAGACCCTCTGCTCTCCAATCTACCGGGTGATACAGTCACAGCCTTGAGCCTTCAGCTGCCCAAATGACTTGGGCAAGGCTGTGTGAGCAGCCCATGTGAGCAAGAAATTGCACAAGATCTTTGCCAGGCCAAGGCTCTCAGCCAAACCACAATCCCAYCCTCCCTTTCCTACGGTCAGAGATGCTCAGCTCAGGGAATATTCTCCTATCTGAACTGTAATCYTTTGAAAACCAGAATTCCTAATAGGAAAACCAATAGCCCCTCTGTCAGGGCAGTTGAGTGCTACTGTTATAAGGTAGAATATATTCARTGTAAGGATAATGGGTAATGTGGGATTTATAACAAAGCCATAACTCAATAGAAAGGGTTCAGATGATATCATGAATCACAGCCATGAGATGTGAGTGATCGATGAGATCATTAGAAAGCTGAGATTGAATTACAGGTCTGACAATTTATCACTCCACAGCCTCAGCATTTTCTATGATATTTGAGGAACACTTACACATTTTCCTGCACTGTYTTTTTCAGGTCCCTAATTATAAATAAGGTGCTGGAGATGCTTTTAATCAGTGGGCAGTCTAGTGCTACTGTCTTTCAYTGTAATCAGAGTTGCAGGCATACAGTGAACTTCCCTTTTAAATTATTCAGGATGTAGATCATTGCAGAATTACAACATAGCTTCTTCTTTCTCGGTGTTCAACATAGCAGTGGAAAATTCCAGTGTAATAAGGCTAGAATGTAAATTTCTTTCATAGTTAACATTTTATTGTACTAATTAAGAAGCAAAACAGAAAAAGATTCTACATCCTATGTTATTGCTGATCGTATTTCATATTAATTAATAAACATAGAGCAGTTAGACTGAGGCATGAAATTTTTCAACACCTTTTTTCAGCTGGCTTAGTAGATTATAGTTCCTTCTTTGTGCATGTTATCTGGCTCATTTCTTGGATGTATGTTGTATATATATTTAAGCTGTCTGGAGCCACAACAGTTTGATAAAGCAACATGGCATTTGTTTTCTAAAAGATGAAAATTAACAGCCATAGGGAGACTGACAAAATTAATGGACTCCAGTTAATTTTCCAACTCTGACAGCGACTAACTCAGAGCATTATACAGGAAAATGTCCAGGATGGCTGACATATTTGAAAGCAGTCTCTGCAGTCTGTGGAAAGGATAACCAAATTGTGAATCCACCTGGGTGATATTTCTGGACATGACTCTGAGGAAATGTAAAACAGAGATGCCACTTATACTTCATGTCTAATCAATTTGACACTCTCCTCCCTGCAATGGCTGGAGGACAGGGACGTTCTGTCTTGCCTCTTCCTTGCTTCTTCCCACGTCTCACTGCCAAAATCTCTGCAAAGCACATTTKCTGTACAATCATCTCCTCTGCCTCTGGCACCCCAGCTTTCACAGTTCTTACAAGAGGGTTAAGACTGCTGGAGTTGTTGCAGATCTCTGTCTTCAGCTGATGTTTTAATCCCTTGTAATGATCTTTTTCATGTAGCAGAATGAGAGTGATGTGCTTCCCTTAGATTTTTCTGCAAAAGAAGAAAATTACCCATTTTAATTGTTTGTTTGTTTGTGGGGTTTTTATTTGGGTTTTTAGTTTATTTGTTTCTAAATCTGCCTGGTGCTGTCTGGCAGAACTGATGGACAAGCAGCATTCCCAGTTCTTTGGAAATTTCACCTAAGAAATGTGTTTAATCTGAATTAGGCTGCAGTGGGCAACAATGTTCAGAATTTTCTGTGACCTGGAGATTCCAARGAAAATCTCACCCCTGACACACCTGATTATTGTGTTTGCAGAACAAAAAGTTTTCCTTGCAGCTGCATTGAATATTTGACATTCTTGACAGGTCTCCCTGAAAAGGTGCTGACAGGAATGGCAAAGCCACCATGGGGTGGGCAGGAGGCTCAGGGCTGTGATTCACTCACACCCTGCCCTGGGCTGTTCACCTGGGCACAGCCAGGACACAAATCCCTGAACATCAAGAACTCTGCAATCTTCAAATACTGGCAGATCTCTGAGAGTCAGCACGTCCCCCTTGTCCTGCTGAAGAGTGTGACAATTCTTGGAGCTCTGAAACTTCTTTCAATCATGTCCCACGGCATGGCAAAAAAATGAGCAGCAGCAGAGGCAGTATCTGCCTGCAAGCCAACAAATCCTTGTAAATTTACTTCCAGAGATGCCAGCTTGTACCTTACATTGTCAGCAGTTCTGTGCATATTCATTTCTCTCAGCCAGAATCCTGTAAAAAAGATTATTCTGTTCTGTCCCTGATGTAAATTGGCATCATCAATGCACATGTTTAAAGATGGGCTGGGGCCTGTGAGGGTCTCTGTTGCTGAAGCCCCCAATATGTTTTCATTAATATAGCAGTTMTTTTAATATTCTGCATCAGATATATTCCTAAACTCCTGGTATCAGCCTTGTGGAAGGAATATCAGTCAAAACATGCCCCGCTTAAGTTTCTTCAGGACATTTCTGCTGTTCTTGTTCATTTTACGTGAGTATTTCACAAATATTAATGACTCAGTCTGTGCAAACCTTACTGAAATATTAAGACACAATTCTCTCTGACAGTGAGAAAGCGCAGACAACTGCAGGTAAAGGAATACAGGGTAATTTTGAGACACCCAGAGTGACATGGCTGATCTTTGTTCAGAAGTGGTGCCTTTGTCCCTCTCTCTGTCTCTGAGCAGCATGGTTCCCACTGACACCAAACCTGCTTTGAGTTTTCAGATAAGCTGAATTGCCTGGGTGAAATACCTCTTCCTAGGCCACTGTAAAGACATGGAGGTTAAATCCAGCTCACTGGGTGAGTTTCCAGCTTTCTCACTACTCTTCCCTTGTTTACAAACCTGAAACTGATTTTCAGCACTTGAGCAGATGGTGCTGCTGTCCCTGGTGAGACAAGGACCACCCCTGTCCCAGCAGAGCCAGGCATCCTTGCTTGCTCAGGAACCGTGTTTCTCTATTGATGTGCTGGTGAAATGAACCATATAAYACACAGCCACAGCTGAAACAGAAAAATCTCACATAAGAAGCCTCTCTGAAACACTCCACATTTATTCTGGGGGCCATGTTGGGAAGGGTTGTTTTCCAGCTTTGGGATTAAATGATTTRCTGTATTCTCCTCCATCTCCAAAGCTGAAGGGATTTAGGCAGTGCTCGTGTTCCAGGGCAGCTGCTGGGAGAGTTTCAGTTTTGGTGGGCACAGCTCCTGAAATCTGTGGTGCTGGGTTAGCTCAGGGCTGTGTCACAGACACAGATCCATGTTGGCACACTGATGTCCCAGCAAGACCAAAGCCTTAATTTCCTCATTCCAACTCAGGGAGGGACAGGCAACCTTCCTTCCCTACAT